>NW_017191225.1:0-10879 GCF_001704415.2 Capra hircus
CTCTGGAACTTCCAAAGGGTCCTTCACACCCTTGCTGCAACTCAAGAAGTTCCCCGACATACCCGTCTCCCCCTCGAGAGGAAGCACGAGAGTCCCACCCAAATCCAGAGGAGCCCCGTTTCCGCCTCCTAGCTCGGAGGGAGGGATCCTTTCCCCGTGGTCGGGAAAGAATTCCGGGTTTCCGTCGCATCTCAAGAGGAGGCGCTCTCCACAGGAAAGGCGAGAGGAACTCCAGGGTCGTGCCACCATTCCCAGAGTCCCCGATGTCTCAGTCCATTCCAGGGAAACCTGTTTTCCCTGCACTGCCTCGACTTTCAAGCCGAGGATCGACTCACACCACGGTGGCACGTGGGACAGCCCTGTGGGAAAGCCTCGTGGGAAAGCCTCGAGGGAAAGCCACAGATCCCTTGATCCACACGAAGGAAGCGTGACACTGCTGCTACAGCTCGGGAGGAAAGCGCACGTGCATGCCCCACTCGAGACGAGGACTGACTCCCTGGGGAGACTCCAGAAGTACCCCAAGATCCATGTCAGCACTGGAGAGGAATCCTCAGGTTCCGGCACTGACTCCACACAAGGTCTTAGGCCCCAGCATCGACGGAGAGGAATCCCGAGAGGCCCCGAACAACTCGCATGGGGACTGGCCTTTCCTGAGGCCACCAGAGCGGTCCCTGAGGTCCCGTCGTAAGTCGAGAGCACCTGCCCAACTCGAGAAAATCCAGGAGGTTCTCCCCTCCAGGCGAGATGAGGCCCATTTCCGCTGAGGCGTCTCCGAGGAAAATCACACCTAACCTCTGGAACTTCCAAAGGGTCCTTCACACCCTTGCTACAACTCAAGAAGTTCCCGACATACCCGTCTCCACTCGAGAGGAAGCACGAGAGTCCCGCCCACATCCAGAGGAGCCCGTTTCCGCCTCTAGCTCGAGAGGAGGGATCCTTTCCCTGCGTGGTGGGAAAGAATTCCCGGCGTTCCCGCATCTCAAGAGGAGGCGCTCTCACAGGAAAAGAGAGGAACTCCAGGGTCGTGCCACCATTCCCAGAGTCCCCAAGATGTCTCAGTCCATTCCAGGGAAACCTGTTTTCCCTGCACTGCCTCGACATCAAGCCGAGGATCGCACTCATCACCATCGGTGGCACGTGGGACAGCCCTGTGGAAAGCCTCGTGGAAAGCCTCGTGGAAAGCCTCGAGGGAAAGCCACAGATCCCTTGATCCACGCGTAGGAAGCGTGACACTGCTGCTACAGCTCGGGAGGAAAGCGCACGTGCATGCCCCCACTCGAGAGGAGGACTGACTCCCCTGGGGAGACTCCAGAAGACCCCAAGATCCATGTCAGCACTGGCAGAGGAAACCTCAGGTTCCAGGCACTGACTCCACACAAGGTCTTAGGCCCCGCATCGATGGGAGAGGAATCCCGAGAGGCCCCGGAGAAACTTCGCATGGGGATGGCCTTTCTGAGGCCCCCAGAGCGGTTGTTGAGGTCCCCGTCGTAAGTCGACAGCAACTGCCCTATCTCGAGAAAATCCAGGAGGTAGCTCCCCTCCAGGCGAGATGAGGCCCATTCCGCTGGAGGCGACTGGAAGCTAATCACCCCTAATCTCTGGAATTCCAAAGGGTCCTTCACAGCCTTGCTGCAACTCCAAGAAGTTCCCCGACATACCCGTCTCCACTCAAGAGGAAGCACGAGAGTCCCGCCCACATCCAGAGGGGCCCCGTTTCCGCCTCCTAGCTCGAGAGGAGGGATCCTTTCCTTTCGTGGTCGGCAAAAAATTCCCGGCGTTCCCGTCGCATCTCAGGAGGAGGCGCTCTCCACAGGAAAGGCGAGAGGAAATCCAGGGTCGTGCCACCATTCCCAGAGTCCCCAAGATGTCTCAGTCCATTCCAGGGAAACCTGTTTTCCCTGCACTGCCTCGACATTCAAGCCGTGGATCGACTCACATCACGGTGGCACGTGGGACAACCATGTGGGAAAGCCTCGTGGGAAAGCCTCGTGTGAAAGCCTCCAGGGAAAGCCACAGATCCCTTGATCCACGGGAAGGGAACGTGACACTGCTGCTACAGCTCGGGAGGAAAGCGCACGTGCATGCCACCAATCGGGACGAGGACTGACTCCCCTGCGGACTCTCCAGAAGTACCTCAAGGTCCATGTCAGCACTGGAGAGGAATCCTCAGGTTCCGGCACAGACTCCACAAAAGGTCTTAGGTCCCCGGCATCGAAGTGAGGGGAATCCCGAGAGGCCCCCGAGAAACTCGCATGGGGACTGGCCTTTCCTGAGGCCACCAGAGCGGGTCCCTGAGGTCCCCGTCGTAAAGTCGAGAGCACCTGCCGCAACTCGAGAAAATCCAGGAGGTTTCTCCCTTCCAGGCGAGATGAGGCCACATTTCCGCTGAGGTGTCTCAAGGCTAATCACCAACTAACCTCTGGAACTTACAAAGGGTCCGTCACACCCTTCCTGCAACTCAAGAAGTTCCCGGTCATACCCGTCTCCACTCGAGAGGAAGCACGAGCGTCCCGCCCACATCCAGAGGAGCCCCGTTACCGCCTCCTAGCTCGAGAGGAGGGATCCTTTCCCTGCAGTGGTCGGGAAATAATTCCTGGCGTTCCCGTCGGCATCTCAAGAGGAGGCGCATCTCCACATGAAAGCCGAGAGGGAAATCAAGGGTCGTGCCACCATCCAGAGTTCCCAGATGTCTCAGTCCTTCCAGGGAAACCTGTCTTCCCTGCACTGCCTGGACGTTCAAGCCGAGGATCGACTCACACCACGGTGGCACGTGGGACAAGCCCTGTGGGAAAGCATCGTGGGAAAGCTGCGTGAGAAAGCCTCGAGGGAAAGCCTCGAGGGAAAGCCACAGATCCCTTGAGCCACGCGAAGGGAAGCCTGACAGTGCTGCTACAGCTCGGGAGGAAAGCACACGTGCATGCCCCCTCTCGAGACGATGGACTGACTCCCCTGGGAGACTCCCAGAAGTACCCCAAGATCCATGTCAGCACTGGAGAGGAATCCTCAGGTTCCGGCACCGACTCCACACAAGGTCTTAGGCCCAGGCATCGACGGGAGAGGAATCCCGAGAGGCCCCGAGAACTCGCATGGGGACTGGCCTTTCCTGAGGCCACCAGAGTGGGTCCCTGAGGTCCCCGTCGTAAGTCGAGAGCACCTGCCACAACTCGAGAAAATCCAGGACGTTCTCCCCTCCAGGCGAGATGAGGCCCATTTCCGCTGAGGCGTCTCCAAGGCTAATCACACCTAACCTCTGGAACTTCCAAAGGGTCCTTCACACCCTTGCTGCAACTCAAGAAGTTCGCCGACATACCCGTCTCCACTCGAGAGAAAGCACGAGAGTCCCGCCCACATCCAGAGGATCCCCGTTTCTGCCTCCTAGCTCGAGAGGAGGGATCCTTTCCCTGCGTGGTCGGAAAAGAATTCCCGGAGTTCCCGGTCGCATCTCAAGAGGAGGCGACTCTCCACAGGAAAGCCGAGGGGAACTCCAGGGTCGTGCCACCATTCCCAGAGTCCCCAGATGTCTCAGTCCATTCCAGGGAAAACTTTTTTCCCTGCACTGCCTCGGACTTTCAAGCCGAGGATCGACATCGACACACACCACGGTGGCACGTGGGACAGCCTTGTGGGAAAGCCTAGTGGGAAAGCCTCGTGGGAAAGCCTCGAGGGAAAGCCACAGATCCCTTGATCCACGCGAATGGAAGCGTGACCCTGCTGCTCCAGCTCGGGAGGAAAGCCACGTGCATGCCCCCACTTGAGACGAGGACTGACTCCCCTGGGGAAACTCCAGAAGTACCCCAAGATCCATGTCATCACTGGAGAGGAATCCTCAGGTTTCCGGCACCGGACTCCACACAAGGTCTTAGGCCCCGGTATCGAAGGGAGAGGAATCACGAGTGGCCCCCGAGAACTCGCAATGGGGATTGGCCTTTCCTGAGGCCACCAGATCGGGTCCCTGAGGTCCCCGTCGTAAGTCGAGAGCACCTGCCGCAACTCGAGAAAATCCAGGAGGTTCTCTCCTCCAGGCGAGATGAGGCCCATTTCCGCTGAGGCGTCTCGAAGCTAATCACACCTAACCTCTGGAACTTCCAAAGGGCCCTTCACATCCCTTGCTGCAACTCAAGAAGTTCCCCGACATACCCGTCTCCACTCGAGAGAAGCACGAGAGTCCCGCCCACATCCAGAGGAGCCCCGTTTCCTGCCTCCTAGCTCGAGAGTAGGGATCCTTTCCCTGCGTGTACGGGAAAGAATTCCCGGCATTCCCGTCACATCTCAAGAGGAGGCGCTCTCCACAGGAAAGGCGAGAGGAACTCCAGGGTCGTGCCACCATTCCAGAGTCCCCCAGATGTCTCAGTCCATTCCAGGGAAAACCTGTTTTCCCTGCACTGCCTCGAATTTAGAGCCGAGGTTCCACTCTCACCATGGTGGCACGTGGGACAGCCCTGTAGGAAAGCCTCGTGGGAAAGCCTCGTGGGAAAGCCTCGGAGGGAAAGCCACAGATCCCTTGATCCATGCGAAGGGAAGCGTGACCACTGCTGCTACAGCTCGGGAGGAAAGCGCACGTGCATGCCCCCATTCAAGACGAGGACTGACTCCCCTGGGGAGACTCCAGAAGTACCCCACGATCCATGTCAGCACTGGAGAGGAAATCCTCAGGTTCCAGCACCGACTCCACACAAGGTCTTAGGCCCTGGCATCGATGGCAGAGGCAATACCGAGAGGCCCCGAGCAACTCCCATGGGGACTGACCTTTCCTGAGGCCACCAGAGCGGGTCCCTTTGGGCCCCGTCGTAAGTCGAGGGCACCTGCCGCAACTCGAGAAAATCCAGGGAGGTTCTCCCCTCTAAGCGAGATGATGCCCATTCCAGAGAGGCGTCTCGAGGCTAATCACATCTAACCTCTGGAACTTCCAAAGGTCCTTCACACCCTTGCTGCAACTCAAGAAGTTCCCCGACATACCCGTCTCCACTCGAGAGGAATGCACGGAGAGTCCCTCCCATCATCCAGAGGAGCCCCGTTTCCGCCTCCTAGCTCGTGAGCTGGGATCCTTTCCCTGCGTGGTCGGGAAAGAATTCCCGGCGTTCCCGTCGCATCTCAAGAGGAGGCGCTCTCCACAGGAAAGGCGAGAGGAACTCCAGGGTCGTGCCACCATTCCCAGAGTCCCCCAGATGTCTCAGTCCATTCCAGGGAAACCTGTTTTCCCTGCACTGCCTCGAATTTAGAGCCGAGGTTCCACTCTCACCACGGTGGCACGTGGGACAGCCCTGTAGGAAAGCCTCGTGGGAAAGCCTCGTGGGAAAGCCTCGAGGGAAAGCCACAGATCCCTTGATCCATGCGAAGGGAAGCGTGACACTGCTGCTACAGCTCGGGAGGAAAGCGCACGTGCATGCCCCCATTCAAGACGAGGACTGACTCCCCTGGGGAGACTCCAGAAGTACCCCACGATCCATGTCAGCACTGGAGAGAAATCCTCAGGTTCCAGCACCGACTCCACACAAGGTCTTAGGCCCTGGCATCGATGGCAGAGCAATACCGAGAGGCCCCCGAGCAACTCCCATGGGGACTGACCTTTCCTGAGGCCACCAGAGCGGGTCCCTTTGAGGCCCCGTCGTAAGTCGAGGGCACCTGCCGCAACTCGAGAAAATCCAGGAGGTTCTCCCCTCTAAGCGAGATGATGCCCATTTCCAGAGAGGCGTCTCGAGGGTAATCACATCTAACCTCTGGAACTTCCAAAGGATCCTTCACACCCTTGCTGCAACTCAAGAAGTTCCCCGACATACCCGTCTCCACTCGAGAGGAATGAGGAGAGTCCCTCCCTCATCCAGAGGAGCCCCGTTTCCGCCTCCTAGCTCGTGAGCTGGGATCCTTTCCCTGCGTGGTCGGGAAAGAATTCCCGGCGTTGCCGTCGCATCTCAAGAGGAGGGGCTCTCCACAGGAAGGGCGAGAGGTAATCCAGGGTCGTGCCACCATTCCCAGAGTCCCCCAGATGTCTCAGTCCATTCCAGGGAAACCTGTTTTCCCTGCACTGCCTCGAATTTAGAGCCGAGGTTCCACTCTCACCACCGGTGGCACGTGGGACAGCCCTGTAGGAAAGCCTCGTGGGAAAGCCTCGTGGGAAAGCCTCGAGGGAAAGCCACAGATCCCTTGATCCATGCGAAGGGAAGCGTGACACTGCTGCTACAGCTCGGGAGGAAAGCGCACGTGCATGCCCCCATTCAAGACGAGGACTGACTCCCCTGGGGAGACTCCAGAAGTACCCCACGATCCATGTCAGCACTGGAGAGAAATCCTCAGGTTCCAGCACCGACTCCACACAAGGTCTTAGGCCCTGGCATCGATGGCAGAGGCAATACCCGAGAGGCCCCGAGCAACTCCCATGGGGACTGACCTTTCCTGAGGCCACCAGAGCGGGTCCCTTTGGGCCCCGTCGTAAGTCGAGGGCACCTGCCGCAACTCGAGAAAATCCAGGAGGTTCTCCCTCTCTAAGCGAGATGATGCCCATTTCCAGAGAGGCGTCTCGAGGCTAATCACATCTAACCTCTGGAACTTCCAAAGGATCCTTCACACCCTTGCTGCAACTCAAGAAGTTCCCCGACATACCCGTCTCCACTCGAGAGGAATGAGGAGAGTCCCTCCCTCATCCAGAGGAGCCCCGTTTCCGCCTCCTAGCTCGTAGAGCTGGGATCCTTTCCCTGCGTGGTCGGGAAAGAATACCCGGCGTTGCCGTCGCATCTCAAGAGGAGGGGCTCTCCACAGGAAAGGGCGAGAGGTAATCCAGGGTCGTGCCACCATTCCCAGAGTCCCCCAGATGTCTCAGTCCATTCCAGGGAAACCTGTTTTCCCTGCACTGCCTCGAATTTAGAGCCGAGGTTCGCACTCATCACCACGGTGGCACGTGGGACAGCCCTGTAGGAAAGCCTCGTGGGAAAGCCTCGTGTGAAAGCCTCCAGGGAAAGCCACAGATCCCTTGATCGACGGGAAGGGAATGTGACACTGCTGCTACAGCTCGGGAGGAAAGCGCACGTGCATGCCACCAATCGGGACGAGGACTGACTCCCCTGCGGACACTCCAGAAGTACCTCAAGGTCCATGTCAGCACTGGAGAGGAAACCTCAGGTTCCGGCACAGACTCCACACAAGGTCTTAGGCCCCGGCATCGACGGGAAAGGAATACCGAGAGGCACCCGAACAACTCGCATGGGGACTGGCCTTTCCTGAGGCCAACAGAGCGGGTCCCTGAGGTCCCCGTCGTAAGTTGAGAGCACCTGCCGCAACTCGAGAAAATCCAGGAGGTTCTCCGCTCCAGGCGAGATGAGGCCCATTTCCGCTGAGGCGTCTCGAGGCTAATCACACCTAACCTCTGGAACTTACAAAGGGTCCTTCACACCCTTGCTGCAACTCAAGAAGTTCCCCGACATACCCGTCTCCACTCGAGGGGAAACACGAGAGTCCCGCCCTCATCCAGAGAAGCCCCGTTTCCGCCTCCTAGCTCGAGAGGAGGGATCCTTTCCCTGCGTGGTCGGGAAAGAATTCCCGGCGTTCCTGTCGCATCTCAAGAAGAGGCGCTCTCCACAGGAAAGGCGAGAGGAACTCCAGGGTCGTGCCACCATTCCCAGAGTCCCCCAGATGTCTCAGTCCATTCCAGGGATACCTGTTTTTCCTGCACTGCCTAGACTTTCAAGCCGAGGATCGACTCACACCACGGTGGCACGTGGGACAGCCCTGCGGGAGAGCCTTGCGGGAAAGCCTCGTGGGAAAGCCTCGAGGGAAAGCCACAGATCCCTTGATCCAAGCGAAGGGAAGCGTGACATTGCTGCTACAGCTCGGGAGGAAAGCGCAAGTGCAAGCCCCACTCGAGACGAGGACTGACTCCCCTGGGGAGACTCCAGAAATATCCGAAGATCCATGTCAGCACCGGAGAGGAATCCTCAGGTTCCGACAGCGACTCCACACAAGATCTTAGGCCCCGGCATCGACGGGAGATGAATCCCGAGATGACCCGAGCAACTCGCTGGGGACTGGCCTTTCCTGAGGCCACCAGAGCGGGTCCCTGAGGTCCCCGTCGTAAGTTGAGAGCACCTGCCACAAACTCGAGAAAATCCAGGAGGTTCTCCCCGTCAGGCGAGATGAGGCCGATTTTCGCTGAGGCATCTCGAGGCTAATCACACCTAAACTCTGGAACTTAAAAAGGGTCCTTCACACCCTAGCTGCAACTCAAGAAGTTCCCCGACATACCCGTCTCCAGTCGAGAGGAATCACGAGAGTCCCTCCCTCATCCAGAGGAGCGCCGTTTCCGCCTCCTAGCTCGAGAGGAGGGATCTTTCCCTGCGTGGTCGGCAAAGAATTCCCGGCGTTCCCGTCGCATCTCAAGAGGAGGCGCTCTCCACAGGAAAGGCGAGAGGAACTCCAGGGTCGTGCCACCATTCCCAGAGTCCCCAGATGTCTCAGTCCATTCCAGGGAAATCTGTTTTCCCTGCACTGCCTCGATTTCAAGCGAGGATCAACTCACACCACAGTGGCACGTGGGACAGCCCTGTGGGAAAGCCTCGTGGCCGAAAAGCCACAGATCCCTTGATCCTCGCGAAGGGAAGCGTGACACTGCTGCTACAGCTCGGGAGGAAAGCGCACATCCATGCCCCCACTCGAGACGAGGACTGACTCCCCTGGGGAGACTCCAGAAGTACCCCAAGATCCATGTCAGCACTGGAGAGGAATCCTCAGGTTCCGGCACCGACTATACACAAGGTCTTAGGCACCGGCATCGACGAGAGAGGAAACCCGAGAGGCCCCCATGCAACTCGCATGGGGACTGGCCTTTCCTGAGGCGACCAGAGCGGGTCCCTGAGGTCCCCGTCGTAAGTCGAGAGCACCTGCCACAACTCGAGAAAATCCAGGAGGTTCTCCCCTCCAGGCTGAGATGAGGCCCATTTCCGCTGAGGAGTCTCGAGGCTAATCACACCTAAACTCTGGAACTTCCAAAGGGTCCTTCACACCCTTGCTGCAACTCAAGAAGTTCCCCGACATACCCGTCTCCACTTGAGAGGAAGCACGGGAGTCCCCCCCACATCCAGAGGAGCCCCGTTTCTGCCTCCTAGCTTGAGAGGAGGGATCCTTTCCCTGCGTGGTCGGGAAAGAATTCCCGGCGTTCCCGTCGCATCTCAAGAGGAGGCGCTCTCCACAGGAAAGGCGAGAGGAACTCCAGGGTCGCGCCACCATTCCCAGAGTCCCCCAGATGTCTCAGTCCATTCCAGGGATACCTGTTTTCCCTGCACTGCCTTGACTTTCAAGCCGAGGATCAACTCACACCACGGTGGCACGTGGGACAGCCCTGCGGGAAAGCCTTGCGGGAAAGCCTCGTGGGAAAGTCTCGAGGGAAAGCCACAGATCCCTTGACCCACGTGAAGGGAAGCGTGACACTGCTGCTACAGCTCGGGAGAAAAGCGCACGTGCATGCCCCCACTCGTGTAGAGGACTGACTGCCCTGGAGAGACTCCAGAAGTACCCCAAGATCCATGTCAGCACTGGAGAGGAATCCTCAGGTTCCAGCACCAACTCCACACAAGATCTTAGGCCCAGGCATCGACGGGAGAGGAATCCCGAGAGGTCCCCGAGCAACTCGCATGGGGACTGGCCTTTCCTGAGTCCACCAGAGCGGGTCCACTGAGGTCCCCATCGTAAGTCGAGAGCACCTGCCGCAACTCGAGAAAATCCAGGAGGTTCTCCCTCTAGGCGAGATGAGGCCCATTTCCGCTGAGGTGTCTCGAGGCTAATCACACCTAAACTCTGGAACTTCCAAAGGGTCCTTCACACCCTTGCTGCAACTCAAGAAGTTCCCCGACATACCCGTCTCCACTCGAGAGGAAGCACGAGAGTCCCGCCCAAATCCAGAGGAGCCCCGTTTCCGCCTCCTAGCTCGAGAGGAGGGATCCTTTCCCAGCGTGGTCGGGAAAGAATTCCCGGCGTTCCCGTTGCATCTCAAGAAGAGGCGCTCTCCACAGGAAAGGCGAGAGGAAGTCCCAGGGTCGTGCCACAATTCCCAGAGTCCCCTGGAAGTCTCAGTCCATTCCAGGGAAACCTGTTTTCCCTGCACTGCCTCGACTTTCAAGCCGAGGATCGACTCACACCACGGTGGCACGTGGGAAAGCCCTGTGGGAAAGCCTCGTGGGAAAGCTCGTCATGAGAAAGTCCTCAGAGGGAAAGCCACAGATCCCTTGATCCACGGAAAAGGGAAGCATGACACTGCTGCTACAGCTCGGGAGGAAAGTCGCACGTGCATGCCCCCATCTCGAGACAAGGACTGACTCCCCTGGGGAGACTCCAGAAGTACCACAAGATCCATGTCGGCACTGGAGAGGAATCCTCAGGTTCCGTCAATGAGTCCACACAAGGTCTTAGGCCCCAGCATCGACGGGAGAAGAATCCCGAGAGGCCCCGAGAAACTCGCATGGGGACTGGCCTTTCCTGAGGCCACCAGAGCGGGTCCCTGAGGCCCTCGTCGTAAGTCGAGAGCACCTGCCGCAACTCGAGAAAATCCAGGAGGTTCTCCCCTCCAGGCGAGATGAGGCCCATTTCGGCTGAGACAACTAGGGGGTAATCAGACTTAAACTCTGGAACTTCCAAAGGGTCCTTCACACCCTTGCTGCAACTCAAGAAGTTCCCCGACATACCCGTCTCCACTCAAGAGGAACCCGAGCGTACCCGCCCGTATCCAGAGTGGCCCCGTTTCCGCCTGCCTAGCTCGAGAGGAGGGAATCCTTTCCCTGCGTGGTCCTGAAAGAATTCCTAGCGTTCCCGTCTCATCTCAAGAGGAGGCGCTCGCCACAGTAAAGGCGAGAGGAACTCCAGTATCAGGCCCCATTTCCCAGAGTCCCCCAGATGTCTC
>NW_017191226.1:0-10879 GCF_001704415.2 Capra hircus
GGGGACTGGCCTTTCCTGAGGCCACCAGAGCGGTCCCTGAGGTCCCCGTCGTAAGTCGAGAGCACCTGCCGCAACTCGAGAAAATCCAGGAGGTTCTCCCCTCCAGGCGAGATGAGGCCCATTTCCGCTGAGGCGTCTCGAGGCTAATCACACCTAACCTCTGGAACTTCCAAAGGGTCCTTCACACCCTTGCTGCAACTCAAGAAGTTCCCGACATACCCGTCTCCACTCGAAAGGAATCACGAGAGTCCCGCCCTCATCCAGAGAAGCCCCGTTTCCGCCCCCAGATCGAGAGAGGATCCTTTCCCTGCGTGGTCGGGAAAGAATTCCCGCGTTCCCGTGGCATCTCAAGAAGAGGCGCTCTCCACAGGAAAGGCGAGAGGAACTCCAGGGTCGTGCCACCATTCCCAGAGTCCCCCAGATGTCTCAGTTCATTCCAGGGAAACCTGTTTTCCCTGCACTGCCTCGACTTTCAAGCCGAGGATCGACTCACACCACGGTGGCACGTGGGACAGCCCTGCGGAAAGCCTTGCGGGAAAGCCTCGTGGGAAAGCCTCGAGGGAAAGGGAAAGCCACAGATCCCTTGATCCACGCGAAGGGGGAGCATGACACTGCTGCTACAGCTCGGGAGGAAAGCGCACGTGCATGCCCCCACTCGCGACGAAGACTGACTCCCCTGGGGAGACTTCAGAAGTACCCAAGATCCATGTCAGCACTGGAGAGGAATCCTCAGGTTCCGGCACCGACTCCACACAAGGTCTTATGCCGGGGTCCAGCCCCGGTGGATCCAGGGAATTCGAAGGGTGGTCGGCGTTGGCGTGGAAAGACTTGTTTATTTATTAATGTAAGATTAGATTAGGAAACTATAGTGTAGTAAGAAGATTAAGTGGAGGAAGAGGGCTGAATAGCTTGGTTTACGCGGAAGGCCAATAAAATTCCAGACAAGGAATTTGCACCACCTACGTTGGGCCACCGGCGCCCGCTTGAATATCTAAGGGTGCCTCGCCTTAAGCTCCCTTTCGTGCGGGTCTTAACAGCCGGGGCAAGTAAGTAGACCTGGCGAGCCTCCGCACTCCAGGTGGAGATTCAGCCTGAAGTTAAAGTAAAGAGCAGAGAGAAGGAAAGGTAGAGAAGAAGAAAGAGAGAGAAAGACACGGGGGGAGCCAGAGTCCCAAGAAACCAGGCTGAGAGACTAGTTCGAGAAGCTGGTCCGAGAAACTGGCCCCCGGCCCCTGGCCTCCTCCTTTATTGTTCAGAAGGCCTTTTATACTTTTGATAAAACATGGAGATCAATGGATAACACAAAATTATGTAGCGTTCACAACCCAGATTCTTTCTGTATATCATTTTGTATACAAAAGGTCTCAGGTGATTTACATTATCTTCTGGCCAAGAGGCTTGTTACCACTTTTTGGCTCTCTTCCTTAATGAATGTTAATTTTGTTTCCCCTGAAGTGTTTTTCTTTAATCTGCATCTCCTTAAAGCATTAAAGTTACATCTCTATAGAACAAAGGTGCAGTGGGTTATAACAAAGAAGGTACTTAACTCAAAGATCTAATGTTGCTAATACCAGGTCTACTACTTGTTTTTCTATATACCAACTATATCTAAAAATAAAGGATATGAAAATTTGGCAGCAAGCATTGACCCAAAAAATGAAACTTTTAATCAGTCCTATTCTAAAGCTTTTGACTCCTCGGAAGCTCCTGCATTCCTAGGATGTTTTAAGCTTCCTGTGCCTCCTGCGGTCAGGAGGCCTCAAACAATCACAAGCGCAGCTGTACGAGTCCTACAGGCAGGCTAGAAAGCCATCAGAGGGTTTTTGGATTGAAACACTCTTTCAAATGCAGAAGACTAACGCCCTGAATTGACTTTTTCCAGAAAAGGTCAGAAGAGTGAAAAAGCAGAGCACAAAAACCGGCAGATTTTTGTTGGGGTACATGCTTAAAAATTTCCAGAGGGGTTCCTGAAGTCTGAGCACGCCTTGCTTATGTCAGCTTCCTTCCTCATAAACTTGTCACGGGCGGGCTTCCTCACACTGGCTCCCGGCAGGCTTAGGCCCCGGCATCGACGGGAGAGGAATCCCGAGAGGCCCCCGAGCAACTCGCATGGGACTGGCCTTTCCTGAGGCCACCAGAGCGGGTCCCTGAGGTCCCCGTCATAAGTCGAGAGCACCTGCCGCTACTCGAGAAAATCCAGGAGGTTCTCCCCTCCAGGCGAGATGAGGCCCATTTCCGCTGAGGCGTCTCGAGGCTAATCACACCTAACCTCTGGAACTTCCAAAGGGTCCTTCACACCCTTGCTGCAACTCAAGAAGTTCCCCGACATACCCGTCTCCACTCGAAAGGAATCACGAGAGTCCCGCCCTCATCCAGAGAAGCCCCGTTTCCGCCTCCCAGATCGAGAGGAGGGATCCTTTCCCTGCGTGGTCGGGAAAGAATTCCCGGCGTTCCCGTGGCATCTCAAGAAGAGGCGCTCTCCACAGGAAAGGCGAGAGGAACTCCAGGGTCGTGCCACCATTCCCAGAGTCCCCCAGATGTCTCAGTTCATTCCAGGGAAACCTGTTTTCCCTGTACTGCCTCGACTTTCAAGCCGAGGATCGACTCACACCACGGTGGCACGTGGGACAGCCCTGCGGAAAGCCTGCGGGAAAGCCTCGTGGGAAAGCCTCGAGGGAAAGAAAGCCACAGATCCTTTGATCCACGCGAAGGGGAGCATGACACTGCTGCTACAGCTCGGGAGGAAAGCGCACGTGCATGCCCCCACTCGCGACGAAGACTGACTCCCCTGGGGAGACTTCAGAAGTACCCCAAGATCCATGTCAGCACTGGAGAGGAATCCTCAGTTCCGGCACCGACTCCACACAAGGTCTTATGCCGGGGTCCAGCCCCGGTGGATCCAGGGAATTCGAAGGGTGGTCGGCGTTGGCGTGGAAAGACTTGTTTATTTATTAATGTAAGATTAGATTAGGAAACTATAGTGTAGTAAGAAGATTAAGTGGAGGAAGAGGGCTGAATAGCTTGGTTTACGCGGAAGGCCAATAAAATTCCAGACAAGGAATTTGCACCACCTACGTTGGGCCACCGGCGCCCGCTTGAATATCTAAGGGTGCCTCGCCTTAAGCTCCCTTTCGTGCGGGTCTTAACAGCCGGGCAAGTAAGTAGACCTGGCGAGCCTCCGCACTCCAGGTGGAGATTCAGCCTGAAGTTAAAGTAAAGAGCAGAGAGAAGGAAAGGTAGAGAAGAAGAAAGAGAGAGAAAGACACGGGGGAGCCAGAGTCCCAAGAAACCAGGCTGAGAGACTAGTTCGAGAAGCTGGTCGAGAAACTGGCCCCCGGCCCCTGGCCTCCTCCTTTATTGTTCAGAAGGCCTTTTATACTTTTGATAAAACATGGAGATCAATGGATAACACAAAATTATGTAGCGTTCACAACCCAGATTCTTTCTGTATATCATTTTGTATACAAAAGGTCTCAGGTGATTTACATTATCTTCTGGCCAAGAGGCTTGTTACACTTTTTGGCTCTCTTCCTTAATGAATGTTAATTTTGTTTCCCCTGAAGTGTTTTTCTTTAATCTGCATCTCCTTAAAGCATTAAAGTTACATCTCTATAGAACAAAGGTGCAGTGGGTTATAACAAAGAAGGTACTTAACTCAAAGATCTAATGTTGCTAATACCAGGTCTACTACTTGTTTTTCTATATACCAACTATATCTAAAAATAAAGGATATGAAAATTTGGCAGCAAGCATTGACCCAAAAAATGAAACTTTTAATCAGTCCTATTCTAAAGCTTTTGACTCCTCGGAAGCTCCTGCATTCCTAGGATGTTTTAAGCTTCCTGTGCCTCCTGCGGTCAGGAGGCCTCAAACAATCACAAGCGCAGCTGTACGAGTCCTACAGGCAGGCTAGAAAGCCATCAGAGGGTTTTTGGATTGAAACACTCTTTCAAATGCAGAAGACTAACGCCCTGAATTGACTTTTTCCAGAAAAGGTCAGAAGAGTGAAAAAGCAGAGCACAAAAACCGGCAGATTTTTGTTGGGGTACATGCTTAAAAATTTCCAGAGGGGTTCCTGAAGTCTGAGCACGCCTTGCTTATGTCAGCTTCCTTCCTCATAAACTTGTCACGGGCGGGCTTCCTCACACTGGCTCCCGGCAGGCTTAGGCCCCGGCATCGACGGGAGAGGAATCCCGAGAGGCCCCGAGCAACTCGCATGGGGACTGGCCTTTCCTGAGGCCACCAGAGCGGGTCCCTGAGGTCCCCGTCATAAGTCGAGAGCACCTGCCGCTACTCGAGAAAATCCAGGAGGTTCTCCCCTCCAGGCGAGATGAGGCCCATTTCCGCTGAGGCGTCTCGAGGCTAATCACACCTAACCTCTGGAACTTCCAAAGGGTCCTTCACACCCTTGCTGCAACTCAAGAAGTTCCCCGACATACCCGTCTCCACTCGAAAGGAATCACGAGAGTCCCGCCCTCATCCAGAGAAGCCCCGTTTCCGCCTCCCAGATCGAGAGGAGGGATCCTTTCCCTGCGTGGTCGGGAAAGAATTCCCGGCGTTCCCGTGGCATCTCAAGAAGAGGCGCTCTCCACAGGAAAGGCGAGAGGAACTCCAGGGTCGTGCCACCATTCCAGAATCCCCCAGATGTCTCAGTTCATTCCAGGGAAACCTGTTTTCCCTGTACTGCCTCGACTTTCAAGCCGAGGATCGACTCACACCACGGTGGCACGTGGGACAGCCCTGCCTGCGGGAAAGCCTCCCTCGAGGGAAAGCCTCGTGGGAAAGCCACAGATCCCTTGATCCACGCGAAGGGGAGCATGACACTGCTGCTACAGCTCGGGAGGAAAGCGCACGTGCATGCCCCACTCTCGACGAAGACTGACTCCCCTGGGGAGACTTCAGAAGTACCCCAAGATCCATGTCAGCACTGGAGAGGAATCCTCAGCTTCCGGCACCGACTCCACACAAGGTCTTATGCCGGGGTCCAGCCCCGGTGGATCCAGGGAATTCGAACGGTGAACGGCGTTGGCGTGGAAAGACTTGTTTATTTATTAATGTAAGATTAGATTAGGAAACTATAGTGTAGTAAGAAGATTAAGTGGAGAAAGAGGGCTGAATAGCTTGGTTTACGCGGAAGGCCAATAAAATTCCAGACAAGGAATTTGCACCACCTACGTTGGGCCACCGGCGCCCGCTTGAATATCTAAGGGTGCCTCGCCTTAAGCTCCCTTTCGTGCGGGTCTTAACAGCCGGGGCAAGTAAGTAGACCTGGCGAGCCTCCGCACTCCAGGTGGAGATTCAGCCTGAAGTTAAAGTAAAGAGCAGAGAGAAGGAAAGGTAGAGAAGAAGAAAGAGAGAGAAAGACACGGGGGGAGCCAGAGTCCCAAGAAACCAGGCTGAGAGACTAGTTCGAGAAGCTGGTCCGAGAAACTGGCCCCCGGCCCCTGGCCTCCTCCTTTATTGTTCAGAAGGCCTTTTATACTTTTGATAAAACATGGAGATCAATGGATAACACAAAATTATGTAGCGTTCACAACCCAGATTCTTTCTGTATATCATTTTGTATACAAAAGGTCTCAGGTGATTTACATTATCTTCTGGCCAAGAGGCTTGTTTACCACTTTTTGGCTCTCTTCCTTAATGAATGTTAATTTTGTTTCCCCTGAAGTGTTTTTCTTTAATCTGCATCTCCTTAAAGCATTAAAGTTACATCTCTATAGAACAAAGGTGCAGTGGGTTATAACAAAGAAGGTACTTAACTCAAAGATCTAATGTTGCTAATACCAGGTCTACTACTTGTTTTTCTATATACCAACTATATCTAAAAATAAAGGATATGAAAATTTGGCAGCAAGCATTGACCCAAAAAATGAAACTTTTAATCAGTCCTATTCTAAAGCTTTTGACTCCTCGGAAGCTCCTGCATTCCTAGGATGTTTTAAGCTTCCTGTGCCTCCTGCGGTCAGGAGGCCTCAAACAATCACAAGCGCAGCTGTACGAGTCCTACAGGCAGGCTAGAAAGCCATCAGAGGGTTTTTGGATTGAAACACTCTTTCAAATGCAGAAGACTAACGCCCTGAATTGACTTTTTCCAGAAAAGGTCAGAAGAGTGAAAAAGCAGAGCACAAAAACCGGCAGATTTTTGTTGGGGTACATGCTTAAAAATTTCCAGAGGGGTTCCTGAAGTCTGAGCACGCCTTGCTTATGTCAGCTTCCTTCCTCATAAACTTGTCACGGGCGGGCTTCCTCACACTGGCTCCCGGCAGGCTTAGGCCCCGGCATCGACGGGAGAGGAATCCCGAGAGGCCCCCGAGCAACTCGCATGGGGACTGGCCTTTCCTGAGGCCACCAGAGCGGGTCCCTGAGGTCCCCGTCATAAGTCGAGAGCACCTGCCGCTACTCGAGAAAATCCAGGAGGTTCTCCCCTCCAGGCGAGATGAGGCCCATTTCCGCTGAGGCGTCTCGAGGCTAATCACACCTAACCTCTGGAACTTCCAAAGGGTCCTTCACACCCTTGCTGCAACTCAAGAAGTTCCCCGACATACCCGTCTCCACTCGAGAGGAAGCACGAGAGTCCCGCCCTCATCCAGAGGAGCCCCGTTTCCGCCTCCTAGCTCGAGAGGAGGGATCCTTCCCATGCGTGGTCGGGAGAGAATTCCCAGGGTTTCCGTCGCATCTCAAGAGGAGGCGCTCTCCACAGGAAAGGCGAGAGGAACTCCAGGGTCGTGCCACCATTCCCAGAGTCCCCCAGATGTCTCAGTCCATTCCAGGGAAACCTGTTTTCCCTGCACTGCCTCGACTTTCAAGCCGAGGATCGACTCACACCACGGTGGCACGTGGGACAGCCCTGTGGGAAAACCTCCTGGGCAAGCCTCGAGTGAAAGCCACAGATCCTTGATCCACGTGAAGGGAAGCGTGACACTGCTGCTACAGCTCGAGAGGAAATCCCACGTGCATGCCCCCATTCGAGACGAGGACTGACTCCCCTGGGGAGACTCCAGAAGAACCCCAAATCCATGTCAGCACTGGAGAGGAATCCTCAGGTGCCGGCAGCGACTCCACAAAAGGACTTAGGCCCCGGCATCGACTGGAGAGGAATCCCGAGAGGCCCCCGAAAAACTCGCATGGGGACTGGCCTTTCCTGAGACCACCAGAGCCGGTCGCTGAGGTCCCCGTCGTAAGTCGAGAGCACCTGCCACAACTCGAGAAAATCCAGGAGGTTCTCCCCTCCAGGCCAGATGAGGCCCGTTTCCGCTGAGGCGTCTCGAGGCTAATCACACCTAACCTCTGGAACTTCCAAAGGGTCCTTCACACCCTTGCTGCAACTCAAGAAGTTCCCCGACATACCCGTCTCCACTCGAGAGGAATCACGAGAGTCCCACATTCATCCAGAGGAGCCCCGTTTCCGCCTCCTAGCCTGAGAGGAGGGATCCTTTCCCTGCGTGGTCTGGAAAGAATTCCCGGAGTTTCCCGTCGCATCTCAAAAGGAGGCGCTCTCCACAGGAAATGCGAGAGGAACTCCTGGTCGAGCCACATTCCCAGAATCCCCCAGATGTCTCAGTCCATTCCAGGGAAACCTGTTTTCCCTGCACTGCGTCGACTTTCAAGCCGAGGATTGACTCACACCACGGTGGCACGTGGGACAGCCCTGTGGGATAGCCTCGTGGAAAGCCTCGTGGGAAAGCCTCGTGGGAAAGCCTCCTTGAAAAGCCACAGATCCCTTGATCCAGGCGAATGGAAGCGCGACACTGCTGCTACAGCTCGGGAGGAAAGCGCACGTGCATGCCCCCACTCGAGACGAGGACTGACTCCACTGGCGAGACTCCAGAAGTACCCCCAAGATCCATGTCAGCACTGGAGAGGAATCCTCAGGTTCCGGCACCGACTCCACACAAGATCTTAGGCCCCGGCATCGACGAGAGAGGAATCCCGAGAGGCCCCCGAGCAACTCGCATGGGGACTGGCCTTTCCTGAGGCCACCAGAGTTGGTCCCTGAGGTCCCCGTCCTAAGTCGAGAGCACCTGCCGCAACTCGAGAAAATTCAGGAGGTTCTCCCCTCCAGGCGAGATGAGGCCCATTTCTGCTGAGGCGTCTCGAGGCTAATCACACCTAACCTCTGGAGCTTCCAAAGGGTCCTTCACACCCTTGCTGCAACTCAAGAAGTTCCCCGATATACCCGTTCTCCACTCGAGAGGAAGCACGAGAGTTCTGCCCACATCCAGAGGAGGCCCGTTTCCGCCTCCTTGGTCAAGCGGAGGGATCCTTTCCCTGCGTGGTCGGGAAAGAATTCCCGGCGTTCCCGTCGCGTCTCAAGAGGAGGCACTCTCCACAGGAAACGCGAGAGGAACTCCAGTGTCGTGACACCAGTCCCAGAGTCCCCCAGATGTCTCAGTCCATTCCAGGGAAACCTGTTTTCCTTGCACTGCCTCGACTTTCAAGCCGAAGATCGACTCACACCACGGTGGCACGTGGACAGCCCACTGGGAAAGCCTCGTGGGAAAGCCTCGTGGGAAAGCCTCGAGGGAAAGCACAGATCCCTTGATCCACGAGAAGGGAAGCATGACAGTGCTGCTACAGCTCGAGACGAGGACTGACTCCCCTGGGGAGACTGCAGAAATACCCCAAGATCCATTGCAGCACTGGGAGAGGAATCCTCAGGTTCCGGCACCCGATTCCACACAAAGTCTTAGGCCCCGGCATCGACGGGAGAGGTTCCCGAGAAGCCCCCGAGCAACTTACATGGGACTGGCCTTTCCATGAGGCCACCAGAGCGGGTCTCTGAGGTCCAAGTCGTAAGTCGAGAGCTCCTGCTGCAACTCGAGAAAATCCAGGAGGTTCTCCCCTCCAGGCGAGATGTGGCCCCATATCCGATGAGGCATCTTGATGCTAATCAACAAGCGTCTGGAACTAACAAACGGGCCTTTCAAACCCTAGCTGCAACTCAAGAAGTTCCCCGAAATACCCCTCTCCACTCGAGAGGAAGCACGAGATTCTTGCCCACATCCAGAGGAGCCCGTTCTCAGCCTCATAGCTCGAGAGGAAGGATCCTTTCCCTGCGTTATCCGGAAAGAATTCCCGGCGTTCCCCTCGCATCTCAAGAGGAGGCGCAACCACAGGAATGGCGATAGGAACTCCAGGGTCTTGCCACCATTCCCAGAGTCCCCCAGATGTCTCAGGCCATTCCAGGGAAACCTGTTTCCCTTCACTGCCTCGACTTTCAAGCCGAGGATTGACTCACACCACGGTGGCACGTGGGACAGCCCTGTGGGAAAGCCTCGTGGGAAAGCCTCGTGTGAAAGCCTCAAGGGAAAGCCACATAATCCTTGATCCACCCGAAGGGAAGCGCGACAATGCTGCTACAGCTCGGGAGGAAATCGCACGTGCATGCCCCCACTCGAGACGAGGACTGACTCCCCTGGGGAGACTCCAGAAGTACCCCAAGATCCATGTCAGCACTGGAGAGGAATCCTCAGGTTCCGGCACCCACTCCACACGAGATCGTAGGCCCCGGCATCGACGGGAGAGGAATCCCGAGAGGCCCCGAGCAACTCGCATAGGGATTGGACTTTCCAAAGGCCACAAGAGCAGGTACCTGAGGTCCCCGTCGTAAGTCGAGAGCACCTATCGCAACTCGAGAAAATCCTGGAGGTTCTCCCTTCCAGGCGAGATGAGGCCCATTTCCACTGAGGCGTTTTCGAGGTCCAATCACACCTAACCTCTGGAACTTACAAAGGGTCCTTCACATCCTTACTGCAACTAAAAAAGTTCCCCGACATACCCGTCTCCACTCGAGAGGAAGCTCGAGAGTCCCGCCCCACATCCAGAGGAGCCCCGTGTCCGCCTCTAGCTCTAGAGGAGGGATCCTTTCCCTGCGTGTTCGGGAAGAATTCCCGCGCGTTCCGGTCGCATCTCAAGAGGAGGCTCTTTCGACAGGAAAGACGAGGGGAACTCCAGGGTCGTGACACCATTACCTGAGTCCCACAGATGTCTCAGTCCATTCCAGGGAAATGTGTTTTCCCTGCACTGCCTCGACTTTCAAGCCGAGCATCGACTCACACCACGGTGGCACGTGGGACAGCCCTATGGGAAAGCCCCGTGGGAAAGCCTCGTGGTAAAGTCTCGAGGGAAAGCCACAGATCCCTTGATCCACGCGAAGGGAAGCGAGACTCTGCTGCTACAGCTCTGGAGGAAAGCGCACGTGCATGCCCCCACTCGGGACGAGGACTGACTCCCCTGGGGAGACTCCAGAAGTACCCCAAGATCCATGTCAGCACTGGACAGAAATCCTCAGGTTCCGGCACGACTCCAAACAAGATCTTAGGCCCCGGCATCGACGAGAGAGGAATCCCGAGAGGCCCCCGAGCAAGTCGCATGGGGACTGGCCTTTCCTGAGGCCACCAGAGTGACTCCCCAGGGGAGTGGGTCCCTAGCAGTGTCATGCTTCCCTTCGCGTGGATCAAGGAATCTGTGGCTTTCCCTCGAGGCTTTCCCACGAGGCTTTCCCAGTGGGCTGTCCCACGTGCCACCGTGGTGTGAGTCGATCCTAGGCTTGAAAGTCAAGGCAGTGCAAGGAAAACAGGTTTCCCTGGAATGGACTGAGACATCTGTGGAACTCTGGGAATGGTGGCACGACACTGGAGTTCCTCTCGCGTTTCCTGTGGAGAGTGCCCCGAGCAACTTGCATGGGGACTGGCCTTTCATGAGGCCAACAGAGCGGGTCTCTGAGGTCCAAGTCGTAAGTCGAGAGCTCCTGCTGCAACTCGAGAAAATCCAGGAGGTTCTCCCCTCCAGGCGAGATGTGGCCCCGATGAGCGTCTCGAGGCTTATCAACAAGCGTCTGAAACTAACAAACGGGCCTTCAAACCTAGCTGCAACTCAA
>NW_017191227.1:0-10879 GCF_001704415.2 Capra hircus
CGAATGGACTGAGACATCTGGGGGTCTCTGGGAATGGTGTCACGACCCTGGAGTCCCTCTCGCCTTGCCTTTGGAGAGCGCTTCAACTTGAGATGACGACGGCGGGAATTCTTTCCCGACCACGCAGTGAAAGGACCCTCCTCTCGAGCTATGAGGCGGAAACGGAGATCCTCTGGATGTGGGCGGGATTCTCTTGCTTCATCTCGAGTGGAGACGGGTATGTCGGGAACTTCTTGAGTTGCAGCAAGGGTGTGAAGGACCCTTTGGAAGTTCCAGAGGTTAGCTGTGATTAGCCTCGAGACGCCTCAGCGGAAATGGGCGTCATCTCGCATGGAGAGGAGAACCTCCTGGATTTTCTCGGGTTGTGGCTGGTGCTCTCGACTTACGACCGGGACCTCAGGGACTCTCTCTGGTGGTCTCAGGAAAGGCCAGTCCCCATGTGAGTTGCTCGGTGGCCTCTCGGATTCCTGTCCCGTCGATGCCGGGGCCTAAGACCTTGTGTGGAGTCGGTGCCGGAACCTGAGGATTCCTCGCCAGTGCTGACATGGATATTGGGGTACTTCTGGAGTCTCCCCAAGGGAGTCAGTCCTCGTCTCGAGTGAGGGCATGCACGTGCGCTTACCTCCCGAGCTGTAGCAGCAGTGTCATGCTTCCCTTCATGTGTATCAAGGGATCAGTGGCTTTCCCTCGAGGCTTTCCCACGAGGCTTTCCCACGAGGCTTTCCCACAGGGCTGTCCCACGTGCCACCGTGGTGCGAGTAGATCACCGGCTTGAAAGTCGAGGCTGTGCATGGAAAACAGGTTTCCCTGGAATGGACTGAGACATCTTTGGGACTCTGGAAATGGTGGCACGACCGTGGAGTTCCTATGGCCTTTCCTGTGGAGAGCGCCTCCTCTGGAGATGCGACGGGAATGCCGGAAACTCTTTCCCGACCACACAGGGAAAGGATCCCACCTCTCGAGCTAGGAGGCGGAAACCGGGCTACTCTGGATGTGGGCGGGACTTTCGTGCTTCCTCTCGAGTGGAGACGGGTATCTCGGGAACGAGTTGAGTTGCATCAAGGGTGTGAAGGACCCTTTGGAAGTTCCAGAGTTTACGTGTGATTAGCCTTGGGACGCCTCATCGGAAATGGGCCTCATCACGCCTGGAGGGGAGAACCTCCTGGATTTTCTCGAATTGCGGCAGGTGCTCTCGAATTACGACGAGGACCTCAGGGTCCCGCTCTGGTGGCCTCAGGAAAGGCCTGTCCCCATAAGAGTTGCTCGGGGCCTGTCGGGATTTCTCTACTGTCGATGATGGGGCCTAAGACTTTGTGTGGAGTCGGTGCCGGAACCCGAGGATTCCTCTCCTGTGCTGACATGGCTTTTGGGGTACTTCTGGAGTCTCCCCAGGGGAGTCAGTCCTCGTCTCGAGTGGGGCATGTACTTTCGCTTTCCTCCTGAGGTGTGGCAGCAGTGTCACGCTTCCCTTCGCGTGGTTCAAGGATCTGTGGCTTTCCCTCGAGGCTTTCCCAGCAGTCTTTCCCACGAGGCTTTCCCACAGGGCTGTCCCACGTGCCATCGTAGTGTGAGTCGATCCTCCGCTTGAAAGTCGAGGCAGTGCCAGGAAAACAGCTTTCCCTGAAATGGACTGAGACATCTGGGGGACTCTGGGAATGGTGGCACGACCCTGGAGTTCCTCTCGCCTTTCCTGTGGAGAGCGCATCCTCTTGAGATGAGACGGGATCGCCGGGAATTCTTTCCCGACCACGACAGGGAAAGGATCCCTCCTCTCGAGCTAGGAGGTGGAAACGGGGCTCCTCTGGATGTGGGCGGGACTCTCGTGCTTCCTCTCGAGTGGAGACGGGTATGTCGGGGAACTTCTTGAGTTGCAGCAAGGGTGTGAAGGACCCTTTGGAAGTTTCAGAGGTTAGGTGTGATTAGCTACAAGACGCCTCAGCGTACAAGGGCCTCATCTCGCCAGAGGGGAGAACCTCCTACATTTTCTCGATTTGCAGCAGGTGCTCTCGACTTACGACTGAGACCTCAGGGACCCACTAGGTGTCCTCAGGAAAGACCAGTCCCCATGCGAGTTGCTCCGGGGCCTCTAGGGATTCCTGTCCCGTGGATTCCGGGGCCTAAGCCCTTGTGTGGAGTCGTTGCCGGAACCTGAGGATTCCTCTCCATTGCTGACATGGATCTTGGGTACTTCTGGAGTCTCCCCAGGGAGTCAGTCCTCGTCTCGAGTGGGGGCATGCACGTGCGCTTTCCTCCCGAGCTGTAGCAGCAGTGTCACGCTTCCCTTCTCGTGAATCAAGGGATCTCTTGCTTTCCTTTGAGGCTTTCCCACGAGGCTTTCCCACAGGGCTCTCCCACGAGCCACCGTGGTGTGAGTCGATCCTTGGATTGAAAGTCGAGGCAGTGCAGGGAAACAGGTTTCCCTGGAATGGACTAAGACATCTGGGGGACTCTGGGAATGGTGTCACGACCCTGAAGTTCCTCTCCCCTTTCCTGTGGAGAGGGCCTCCTCTTGAGATGCGACGGGAATACCGGGAATTCTTTCCCAACACACAGGTAAAGGATCACTCCTCTCGAGCTATGAGGCGGAAACGGTGCGCCTCTGGATGTGGGCGGGACTCCCGTGCTTCGTCTCGAGTGGAGACGGGTATGTCGGGGAACTTCTTGAGTTGCAGCAATGGTGTGAAGGACCTTTTGGAAGTTCCAGATGTTAGATGTGATTAGCCTCGAGACGCCTCAGGGGAAATGGGCCTCATCTCGCCTGGAGGTGTGAACCTCCTGGATTTTGTCAAGTTGCGGCAGGTGCTCTCGACTTTCGAGAGGGACCTCAGGGACCCGCTCAGGTGGCCTTAGGAATGACCAGTCCCCATGCGAGTTGCATGGGGGCCTCTCAGGTTCCTCTCCCGTCGATGCCGGGGCCTAAGACCTTATGTGCAGTCCGGACTGGAAGCTGATGATTCCTCTCCAGTGCTGACATGGATCCTGGGCTTCTTCTGGAGTCTCCCCAGGGGAGTCAGTCCTCGTCTCGAGTGGGGGCATGCACGTGCGCTTTCCTCCCGAACTGTAGCAGCAGTGTCACTCTTCCCTTCGCGAGGATCAAGGGATCAGGGGCTTTCCCTCGAGGCTTTCCCACGAGGCTTTCCCACGAGGCTTTCCCACAGGGCTGTCCCAAGTGCCACCGTGGTGTGAGTCGATCCTCGGCTTGAAAGTCGAGGCAGTGCAGGGAAAACAGGTTTCCCTGGTAATGGACTGAGACATCTGGGGGACTCTGGGAATGGTGGCACGACCCTGGAGTTCCTCTCGCCTTTCCTGTGAAGAGCGCCTCCTCTTGAGATGCGACAGCAACGCCCGGAATTCTTTCCCGACCACGCAGGGAAAGGATCCCTCCTCTCGAGCTAGGAGGCGGAAACGGGGCTCCTCTGGATGTGGGCAGGACTCTCGTGATTCCTCTCGAGTGGAGACGGGTATGTCGGGGTACTTGTTGAGTTGCAACAATGGTGTGAAGGACCCTTTGTAGGTTCCAGAGTTTAGGTGTTATAAGCCTCGAGACGCCTCAGCGGAATTGGATCTCATCTCGCCCGGATGGGAGAACCTCCTGGATTTTCTCGTGTTTGGGCAGCTGTTCTCGACTTACGACGGGGACCTCAGGGACACGGCTCTGGTGGCCTCAGGAAAGGCCAGGCCCCATGCGAGTTGCTCGGGGGACTCTCAGGGGCCTCTCAGGTTTCCTCTCCCGTCCATGCTGGGGCCTAAAACCTTGTGTGGAGTCAGTGCCGGGACCTGAGGATTCCTCTCCAGTGCTGACATGGATCTTGGGGTACTTCTGGAGTCTCCCCAGGGGAGTCAGTCCTCGTATCGAGTGGGGCATGCACGTGCGCTTTCCTCCCGAGCTGTAGCAGCAGTGTCACGCTTCCCTTCGCGTGGATCAAGGGATCAGGGGCTTTCCCTCGAGGCTTTCCCACGAGGCTTTCCCACGAGGCTTTCCCACAGGGCTGTCCCACGTGCCACCGTGGTGTGAGTCGATCCTCGGCTTGAAAGTCGAGGCAGTGCAGGGAAAACAGGTTTCCCTGGAATGGACGGAGACATCTGGGGGACTCTGGGAATGTGGCACGACCCTGGAGTTCCTCTCGCCTTTCCTGTGGAGAGCGCCTCCACTTGAGATGCGACGGGAACGCCGGGAATTCTTTCCCGACCACGCAGGGAATGGATCCCACCTCTCGAGTTAGGAGACGGAATCGGGGCTCCTCTGGATGTGGCCGGGACTCTCGTGCTTCCTCTCATGTGGAGACGGGTATGTCGGGGAACTTCTTGAGTTGCAGCAATGGTGTGAAAGACCATTTGGAAGTTCCAGATATTAGAAGTGATTAGCCTGGAGACGCCTCAGCGGAAATGGGCCTCATCTCGCCTGGAGGGGAGGACCTAATGTATTTTCTCAAGTTGCGGCAGGTGCTCTCGACTTACGACGGGGACCTCAGGGACCCGCTCTGGTGGCCTCAGGAAAGGCCAGTCCCCATGCGAGTTGCGCGGGGGCCTCTCGGGATTCCTCTCCCGTCGATGCCGGGGCCTAAGACATTGCGTGGAATCGGTGCCAGAACCTGAGGATTCCTCTCCAGTGCTGACATGGATCTTGGGGTACTTCTGGAGTCTCCCCTGGGGAGTCAGTCCTCCTCTCGAGTGGCGGCATGCACGTGCGCTTTCCTCCCGAGCTGTAGCAACAGTGTCGCGCTTCCCTTCGCGTGGATCAAGGGATCTGTGGCTTTCCCTCGAGGCTTTCCCACGAGGCTTTCCCACGAAGCTTTCCCACAGGGCTGTCCCACGTGCCACCGTGGTGTGAGTCGATCCTCGGCTTGAAAGTCGAGGCAGTGCACGGAAAACAGGTTTCCCTGCAATTGACTGAGACATCTGGTTGACTCTGGGAATGGTGGCACGAACCTGGAGTTCCTCTCGCCTTTCCTGTGGAGAGCGCCTCCTCTTGAGATGCGACGGGAACGCCGGGAATTCTTTCCCGACCACGCAGGGAAAGGATCCCTCCTCTCAAGCTAGGAGGCGGAAACGGGGCTCCTCTGGATGTGGGCAGAACTCTCGTGCTTCCTCTAGAGTGGAGACGGGTATGTCGGGGAACTTCTTGAGTTGCAGCAAGGGTGTGAAGGAACCTTTGGAAGTTCCAGATGTTAGAACTGATTACGCTCGAGACGCCTCAGCGGAAATGGGCCACATCTCGCCTGGAGGGGAGAACCTCCTGTATTTTCTCGAGTTGCGGCAGGTGCTCTCGACTTACGACGGGGACCTCAGGGACCCGCTCTAGTGTCCTCAGGAAAGGCCAGTCCCCATGCGAGTTGCTCGGGGGCCTCTCAGGATTCCTCTCCCGTCGATGCCGGGGCCTAAGATCTTGTGTGGAGTCGGTGCCGGAACCTGAGGATTCCTCTCCAGTGCTGACATGGATCTTGGGGTACTTCTGGAGTCTCCCCAGGGGAGTCAGTCCTCGTCTCGAGTCGGGGCATGCACGTGCGCTTTCCTCCCGAGCTGTAGCAGAGGTGTCACGCTTCCCTTCGCGTGGATCAAGGGATCTGTGGCTTTCCCTCGAGGCTTTCCCACGAGGCTTTCCCATGAGGCTTTCCCACGAGGCTTTCCCACGAGGCTTTCCCACAGGGCCGTCCCACGTGCCACCGTGGTGTGAGTCGATCCTCGGCTTGAAAGTCGATGCAGTGCTGGGAAAATAGGTTTCCCTGGAATGGACTGAGACATCTGGAAGACTCTGGGATTGGTGGCACGACCCTGGAGTTCCTCTCGCCTTTCCTGTGGAGAGCGCCTCCTGTTGAAATGCGACGGAAATGCCGGGAATTCTTTCCCGACCACGCAGGGAAAGGATCCCTCCTCTCGAGCTAGGAGGCGGAAACGGGGCTCCTCTGGATGTGGGCGGGACTCTCGTGCTTACACTCGAGTGGAGACGGTTATGTCGGGGAACTTCTTGAGTTGCAGCAAGGGTGTGAAAGACCCTTTGTAAGTTCCAGAGGTAGGTGTGATTAGCCTCAAGACGCCTCAGCGAAAATGGGCCTCATCTCGCCTGGATGGGAGAACCTCCTGGATTTTCTCGAGTTGCGGCAGGTGCTCTCGACTTACGACGGGGACCTCAGGGACCCGCTCTGGTGGCCTCAGGAAAGGCCAGTCCCCATGCGAGATGCTCGGGGACCTCTCGGGATTCCTCTCCCGTTGATGCAGGGGCCTAAGATATTGTGTGGAGTGAGTGTCGGAACCTGAGGATTCCTCTCCAGTGCTGACATGGATCTTGGGGTACTTCTGGAGTCTCCCCAGGGGAGTCAGTCCTCGTCTCGAGTGGGGGCATGCACGTGCGCTTTCCTCCCGAGCTGTAGGAGCAGTGTCACGCTTCCCTTCTGGTGTATGAAGGGATCTGTGGCTTTCCCTCGAGGCTTTCCCACGAGGCTTTCCCACGAGGCTTCCCACAGGGCTGTCCCACGTGCCACTGTGGTGTGAGTCAATCCTCGTCTTGAAAGTCGACGCAGTGCAGGGAAAACAGGTTTCCCTGTAATGGACTGAGACATCTGGGGGACTCTGGGAATGGTGGTACGACCCTGGAGTTCCTCTCTCCTTTCCTGTGGAGAGCGCCTGCTCTTGAGATGCGACGGGAACGCCGGGAATTCTTTCCCGACCACGCAGGGAAAGGATCGCCCCTCTCGAGCTAGGAGGCAGAAACGGGGCTCCTCTGGATGTAGGCGGGACTCTCGTGCTTCGTCTCGAGTGGAGACGGGTATGTCGGGGAACTTCTTGAGTTGCAGCAAGGGTGTGAAGAACCCGTTGGAAGTTCCAGAGGTTAGGTGAGAATAGCCTCGAGACGCCTATGCGGAAATGGCGCCTCATCTCGCCTGGAGGGGAGAATCTCTTGGATTTTCTCGAGTTGGGGCAGGTGCTCTCGACTTACGACGGGGACCTCAGGGACCCGCTCTGGTGGCCTCAGGAAAGGCCATTCCCCTTGCGAGTTGCTCGGGGGCCTATCGGGATTCCTCTCCCGTCGATGCCGGGGCCTAAGACCTTGTGTGGAGTCAGTGCCGGAACCTGAAGGATTCCTCTCCAGTGCTGACATGGAACTTGGGGTACTTCTGGAGTCTCCCCAGGGCAGTCAGTCCTCGTCTCGAGTGGGGGCATGCACGTGCGCTTTCCTCCCCAGCTGTAGCAGCAGTGTCAGGCTTCCCTTCGAGTGGATCCAGGTATCTGTGGCTTTCCCTCGAGGCTTTCCCACGAGGCTTTCCCACGAGGCTTTCCCACAGGGCTATCCCACCTGCCACCGTGGTGTGAGTCGATCCTCGGCTTGTAAGTCGAGGCAGTTCAGGGAAAACAGGTTTCCTTGGAATGGACTGAAACATCTGGGGGACTCTGGGAATGGTGGCACGACCCTGGAGTTCCTCTCGCCTTTCCTGTGGAGAGCGCCTCCTCTTGAGATGCGAAAGAATCGCCGGGAATTCTTTCCCGACCACGAAGGGAAAGGATTCCCTCCTCTCGAGCTAGGAGGCGGAAACGGGGCTCCTCTGGATGTAGGCGGGACTCTCGTGCTTCCTCTCGAGTGGAGACGGGAATGTTGCGGAACTTCTTGAGTTGCAGCAAGGGTGTGAAGGACCATTTGGAAGTTCCAGAATTTAGGTGTGAATAGCCTCGAGACGCCTCAGCAGAAATTGGCCTCATCTCACCTGGAGGGGAGAACCTCCTGGATTTTCTCGAGTTGTGGCAGGTGCTCTCTACTTACGACAGGGACCTCAGGGACCCGCTCTGGTGGCCTCAGGAAAGGCCAGTCCCCATGCGAGTTGCTCGGGGCCTCACGGGGGCCTCTCGTGTTTCCTCTCCCGTCGATGCTGGGGCCTAAAACCTTGTGTGGAGTCAGTGCCGGAACCTGAGGGTTCCTCTCCAGTGCTGACATGGATCTTGGGGTACTTCTGGAGTCTCCCCAGGGGAGTCAGTCCTCGTCTCGAGTGGGTGCATGCACGTGCGCTTTCCTTCCGAGCTGGAGCAGCAGTATCGCACTTCCCTTCGCGTGGATCAAGGGATCTGTGGCTTTCCCTCGAGTCTTTCCCACGAGGCTTTCCCACAGGGCTGTCCCACGTGCCATCATGGTGTGAGTCGATCCTCGGCTTGAAAGTGGAGGCAGTGCAGGGAATACAGGTTTCCCTGGAATGGACTGAGACATCTGGGGGACACTGGGAACGGTTGCACGACCCTGGAGTTCCTCTTGCCTTTCCTGTGGAGAGCGCCTACCCTTGAGATGCGACGGAAATGCCGGGAATTCTTTCCCGACCACGCAGGGAAAGTATCCCTCCTCTCGAGTTTGGAGGCGGACACCGGGCTCCTCTGGATGTAGGCGGGACTCTCGTGCTTCCTCTCGAGTGAAGACGGGTATATTCGGGGAACTTCTTGAGTTACAGCAAGGGTGTGAAGGACCCTTTCGAAGTTCCAGAGTTTAGGTGTGATTAGCCTCGAGACGCCTCAGCGGAAATGTGCCTCATCTCGCCTGGACGGGAGAACCTCCTGGATTTTCTCGAGTTGCGGCAGGTGCTCTCGACTTACGACGGGGACCTCAGGGAACCGCTCTGGTGGCCTCAGTAAAGGCCAGTCCCCATGCGAGTTGCTCGGGGGCCTCTTGGGATTCGTCTCCCGTCGATGTCAGTGCCTCAAACCTTGTGTGGAATCGGTGCCGGAACCTGAGGATTCCTCTCCAGTGTTGACATGGATCTTGGTGTACTTCTGGAGTCTCACCAGTGGAGTCTGTCCTCGTCACAAGTGGGGGCATGCACGTGCGCTTTCCTCCCGAGCTGTAGCAGCAGTGTCGCGCTTCCCTTCGCGTGGATCAAGGGATCTGTGGCTTTCCCTCCAGGCTTTCCCACGAGGCTTTCCCATGAGGCTTTCCCACGTGGCTTTCCCACAGGGCTGTCCCACGTGCCACCGTGGTGTGAGTCGATCCTTGTCTTGAAAGTCGACGCAGTGCAGGGAAAACAGGTTTCCCTGTAATGGACTGAGATATCTGGGGGACTCTGGGAATGGTGGCACGACCCTGGAGTTCTTCTGGCCTTTCCCGTGGTGAGCTCCTCCTCTTGATATGCCACGGAAACGCCGGGAAATCTTTCCCGAGCAGGCAGGGAAAGGATCCCTCCTCTCGAGCTAGGAGGCGGAAACGGGGCTCCTCTGGATGTGGGCGGGACTCTCGTGCTTCCTCTCGAGTGGAGACTGGTATGTCGGGGAACATCTTGAGTTGCAGCAAGGGTGTGAAGGACCCTTTGGAAGTTCCAGAGTTTAGGTGTGAATAGCCTCGAGATGCCCCCGCGGAAATGGGCCTCATCTCGCCTGGAGGGGAGAACCTCCTGGATTTTCTCGAGTTGCGGAAGGTGCTCTCGACTTACGACGGGGCCCTAGGGACCCGCACTGGTTTCCTCAGGAAAGGCCAGTCCCCATGCGAGTTGCTCGGGGCCTCTCGGGATTCCTCTCCCGTCGATGCCGGGGCCTAAGATCTTCTGTGGAGCCGGTTGCCGGAACCTGAGGATTCCTCTCCAGTGCTGGCATGGACCTGGGGTACTTCTGGAGTCTCCCCAGTGGAGTCAGTCCTCGTCTCAAGTGGGGGCATGCACGTGCGCTTTCCTTCAGAGCTGTAGCAGCAGTGTCGCGCGTCCCTTCGCGTGGATCAAGGGATCTGTGACTTTCCCTCGAGGCTTTCCCACGAGGCTTTCCCACGAGGCTTTCCCACAGGGCTGTCCCACGTGCCACCGTGGTGTGAGTCGATCCTCGGCTTGACAGTCGAGGCAGTGTTGGAAAAACAGGTTTCCCTGGAATGGACTGAGACATCTGGGGGACTCTGGGAATGGGGCCTGATACTGGAGTTTCCTCTCGCCTTCCTGTGGAGAACGCCTCCTCTTGAGATGCGACGGGAACTCCGGGAATTCTTTCCCGAGCACACAGGGAATGGATCCCTCCTCTCGAGCTAGGAGGCGGAACGGGGCTCCTCTGGATGTAGGCTGGACTCTCGTGTTCCTCTTGAGTGGAGACGGGTATGTCAGGGAACTTCTTGAGTTGCAGCAAGGGTGTGAAGGACCCTTTGGAAGTTCCAGAGTTTAGTGTGATTAACCCCTATTTGGCCTCAGCAGAAATGGGCCTCATCTCGCCTGGAGGGGAGAACCTCCTGGATTTTCTCGAGTTGCGGCAGGTGCTCTCGACTTAGGACGGGGACTTCAGCGACCCGCTCTGGTGGCCTCAGGAAAGGCCAGTCCCCATGCGAGTTGCTCGGGGCCTCTCGGGATTCCTCTCCCGTCTATGCAGGGGCCTAAGATTTTGTGTGGAGTCGGTGCCGGAACCTGAGCATTCCTCTCCAGTGCTGACATGGATCTTTGGGTACTTCTGGAGTCTCTCCAGTGGAGTCAGTCCTCGTCTCGAGTGGGGGCATGCACCTGCGCTTTCCTCCCGAGGTGTAGCAGCAGTGTCACGGTTCCCTTCGCGTGAATCAAGAATCAGGGGCTTTCCCCTGAGGCTTTCCCACGAGGCTTTCCCAAGAGGCTTTGACACAGAGCTCTCCCACATTCCACCGTGGTGTGAGTCGATCCTTGGTTGAAAGTCGAGGCAGTGCAGGGAAAAAGTATTCCCTGGAATGGACTGAGACATCTGGGGGACTCTGGGAATGGTGGCACGACCCTGGAGTTCCTCTCGCCTTCCTGTGGAGACGCTTCCTCTTGAGATGCGACGGGAAGCCGGAATTCTTTCCCAACCACGCAGTGAAAGGATCCCTCCTCTCGAGCTAGGAGGCACAAACGGGCTCCTCTGATGTGGCGGGACTCTCGTGCTTCCTCTCGAGTGGAGACGGGTTGTCGGGAACTCTTGAGTTGCAGCAAGGTTG
>NW_017191228.1:0-10878 GCF_001704415.2 Capra hircus
CTGCAGCTGGGGAGCCGCTGTAATAAGAGGCGCCTGCAATGCAGCTGGGAGCCCCTGTAACAAGAGGCCCGCACACTGCAGCTGGGAGGAGCCCTTGTAATAAGAGGCCCGCACACTGTAGCTGGGGAGCCCTGTAACAAGAGCCGCACACTGCAGCTGGGGAGGAGCCGCTGTAATAAGAGGCCCGCACACTGCAGCTGGGGAGCCGCCTGTAACAAGAGGCCCCACACTGCAGCTGTGTAATAAGAGGCCCGCACACTGCAGCTGGGAGCCCTGTAACAAGAGGCCCGCACACTGCAGCAGCCCCTGTAACAAGAGGCCCGCACACTGCAGCTGGGGAGGAATAAGAGCCCCTGTAGCCCCTGTAACAAGAGGCCCGCACACTGCAGCTGGAGGCCGGTGCTGCGTAATAAGAGGCCCGCACACTGCAGCTGGGGAGCCCCTGTAACAAGAGGCCCGCACACTGCAGCTGCGGAGCCCCTGTAACAAGAGGCCCGCACACTGCAGCTGGGGAGGAGCCCTGTAACAAGAGGCCCGCACACTGCAGCTGGGGCCCCTGTAACAAGAGGCCCGCACACTGCAGCTGGGGAGCCCCTGTAAAAGAGGCCCGCACACTGCAGCTGGGGAGCCCTGTAACAAGAGGCCCGCACACTGCAGCTGGGGAGCCCTGTAAAAGAGGCCCGCACACTGCAGCTGGGAGCCCCTGTAACAAGAGGCCCGCACACTGCAGCTGGGGAGGAGCCGCTGTGAGGCCCGCACACTGCAGCTGGGGAGCCCGCTGTAATAAGAGGCCCGCACACTGCAGCTGGGGAGCCCCTGTAACAAGAGGCCCGCACACTGCAGCTGGGGAGCCCCTGTAACAAGAGGCCCGCACACTGCAGCTGGGAGCCCCTGTAACAAGAGGCACACTGCAGCAAACAAGTGCAGCTGCGGAGCCGTAACAAGAGGCCCGCACACTGCAGCTGCGGAGCCCCTGTAACAAGAGGCCGCGCACACTGCAGCTGCGGAGCCCCTGTAACAAGAGGCGCGCACACTGCAGCTGCGGAGCTGTAACAAGAGGCCCGCTGCAGCTGAGCCCCTGTAAAAGAGGCCCGCACACTGCAAGCCCCTGTAACAAGAGGCCCGCACACTGCAAGAGAGGCCCTGCAGCTGTGAGGCCCGCACACTGCAGCTGGGGAGCCCCTGTACCGCACACTGCAGCTGGGAGGAGCCGCTGTAATAAGAGGCCCGCACACTGCAGCTGGGGAGCCGCTGTAACAAGAGACACTGCAGCTGGGGAGCCGCCCCGCACACTGCAGCTGGGAGCCCCTGTAACAAGAGGCCCGCACACTGCAGCTGGGGAGCCCTGTAATAAGAGGCCCGCACACTGCAGCTGGGGAGCCCTGTAATAAGAGGCCCGCACACTGCAGCTGGGGAGCCCCTGTAACAAGAGCCCGCACACTGCAGCTGGGGAGCCGCCTGTAAAGAGGCCCGCACACTGCAGCTGGGGAGGAGCCGCTGTAATAAGAGGCCCGCACACTGTGGGAGCCCCTGTAACAAGAGGCCCGCACACTGCAGCTGGGAGGAGCCCCTGTAACAAGAGGCCCGCACACTGCAGCTGGGAGCCTGTAATAAGAGGCCCGCACACTGCAGCTGGGGAGCCCCTGTAATAAGAGCCCGCACAGTGCAGCTGGGGAACCCCTGTAACAAGAGGCCGCCACTGCAGCTGGGGAGCCCCTGTAACAAGAGGCCGCACACTGCACTGTATGCAAGGAGCCCCTGTAACAAGAGGCCCGCACACTGCAGCTGGGGAGGAGCCGCTGTAATAAGAGGCCCGCACACTGCAGCTGGGGCAACCGCACACTGCAGCTGTGTAATAAGAGGCCCGCACACTGCAGCTGCGGAGCCCCTGTAACAAGAGGCCGCACACTGCAGCTAGCCCCTGTAACAAGAGGCCGCACACTGCAGCTGCGGAGCCCCTGTAACAAGAGGCCCGCACACTGCAGCTGGGGAGGAGCCGCTGTAACAAGAGGCCTGCACACTGCAGCTGGGGAGGAGCCGCTGTAATAAGAGGCCCGCACACTGTAGCTGGGGAGCCCCTGTAACAAGAGGCCCGCACACTGCAGCTGCGGAGCCCCTGTAACAAGAGGCCCACACTGCAGCTGCGGCAGCCGCTGTAACAAGAGGCCCGCACACTGCAGCTGGGGAGGAGCCGCTGTAAAAGAGGCCGCACACTGCAGCTGGGGAGCCCCTGTAACAAGAGGCCCGCACACTGCAGCCCGCTGTAATAAGAGGCCGCACACTGCAGCTGCGGAGCCCCTGTAACAAGAGGCCCGCACACTGCAGCTGGGAGCCCCTGTAACAAGAGGCGCACACTGCAGCTGCACTGCAGCTGGAGGAGCCGCTGTAATAAGAGGCCCGCACACTGCAGCTGCCCCTGTAACAAGAGGCCGCACTGCAGCTGGGGAGCCCCTGTATAAGAGGCCCGCACACTGCAGCTGGGGAGGTAACCCCGCACACTGCAGCTGCAAGAGAGGCCCGCACACTGCAGCTGGGGAGCCCCTGTAATAAGAGGCTGCAGCTGGGGAGGAGCCGCTGTAATAAGAGGCCCGCACACTGCAGCTGGGGAGCCGCTGTAACAAGAGGCCCCACACACTGCAGCTGGGAGGAGCCGCTGTAATAAGAGGCCCGCACTGCAGCTGGGGAGCCGCTGTAACAAGAGGCCCGCACTGTGTAACAAGAGGCCCGCACACTGCAGCTGGGGCCCCTGTAACAAGAGGCCCGCACACTGCAGCAAGAGGCCGGCTGCCCCTGTAACAAGAGGCCCGCACACTGCAGCTGGGGAGCTGTAGCACACTGCAGCTGGGGAGAACAAGAGGCCCGCACACTGCAGCTGGGGAGCCCCTGTAACAAGAGGCCCGCACACTGCAGCTGGGAGCCCTGTAACAAGAGGCCCGCACACTGCAGCTGGGACTGCCCCCGCACACTGCAGCTGGGAATGTAACAAGAGGCCCGCACACTGCAGCTGGGGAGGAGCTGCTGTAATAAGAGGCCGCACACTGCAGCTGGGGAGCCGCTGTAACAAGAGGCCCGCACACTGAGCCCCTGTAACAAGAGGCCCGCACACTGCAGCTGGGGAGCCGCTGTAATAAGAGGCCCGCACACTGCAGCTGGGGAGCCCCTGTAACAAGAGGCCCGCACACTGCAGCTGGGGAGCCCCTGTAACAAGAGGCCCGCACACTGCAGCTGGGGAGGAGCCCCTGTAATAAGAGGCCCGCACACTGCAGCTGGGGAGCCGCTGTAACAAGAGGCCCGCACACTGCAGCTGGGGAGCCCCTGTAACAAGAGGCCCGCACACTGCAGCTGGGGAGGAGCCGCTGTAATAAGAGGCCCGCACACTGCAGCTGGGGAGATAAGCTGGAGGCCCGCACACTGCAGCTGGGAGCCCCTGTAACAAGAGGCCCGCACACTGCAGCTGGGGAGCCCCTGTAACAAGAGGCCCGCACACTGCAGCTGGGGAGGAGCCTGTAACAAGAGGCCCGCACACTGTGTGTAATTGCAGCTGCCACCCGCACACTGCAGCTGTGTAAGAGGACACTGCAGCAGCCCCTGTAACAAGATGCAGCTGGGAGCCCTGTTTGTCACAACTAAAGAAAAGCGCACGCAGCAACAGAGACAGCACCGCCACAGATAAATGAGTATATGACACAATTTTAAAAGTTAGAGAAGGGTTTTCCATTAAGTCTGTCAAGAGATTTGATTCCATCATCCAGTAAATGGAAGAGGCAACGTTACAACTGAACTTCATCAGACAGGAAGTCAGGGATCTCCTTATAAGGCAGCAGGTCCTATTTTCTAGGGGAAGGTGAGCCAGCTATGGCTGGCTGGAGGGCGTGACTGGTGGATGGTGATTTCCCCTGACAGGGGTGGCCCCTACGTGGAGGCTGATTAGGCTTAGGTTTGTGACGTGGGCTGGGTGCCGGGTCAGTCTCCACTTCGTGGGTCCTGATACAGGAATGAACTTTATCAAGCTCAAACGAATGAAACACTATGTGTCAGGTGCTGTGCTGGAAAACAGCAGCCAGCCATCACTCTCTTTTTAAAAAATTTTTGACCATGCTGTGAGGCACGTGGGGTCTTAGTTCCTGGACCAGAGATCAAACCAGCATCCCCTGCATTGGAAGCTCAGAGTTTTAACCACTGGATCACCAGTGAAGTCCCTGCACCATCTCTTAATTTGAAAACTTTCTGCTATAATCCCTCTCTTCTTAGGTTTCATTAGAGTCTAAGAACTATTTTGGAGAAAGTCACCTGTTTTATTGATAGGTTGTGTGTGTGCATGCTAAGTATTCAGTTGTGTCTGACTCTTTGAGATCCTATGGACTATAGCCCACCAGGCTCATCTGTCTGTGGGATTCTCCAGCAAGAATACCGGAGTGGGTTGCCATGCCCTTCAGGGGATAAGTTTTCTCAAAAGTAAACCTTAAGCCTGAGATTTTTGTAGAAGTGAATTGTTTAAGGAAGTACCCCCAGGGGAAACCAGAAAGGGTACAGGGGAGGAAGGAAAGGGGTCCAAATAAGGGTGGGATTTCAAGTGAAGCCCCAGACTCAGTCTAATCTCCTGGGGAGCTCCAAGGGGTTAAGTTTCAGGGTTTGCACCACATCAGAACAAAGCAAAGGAGCTGAACTTTTGGATTCTCACCTCTGGCAGCTGTTGGCTACGGCCCACCCACAGGAGGTGTAAAATTCTCTTGTCCTCCCAGCTCTCAGTACTGGAGACAGGGCTTGAGCACCCAGTAGAAATTCTCTGAATGTTGCAGATACAAGCCATCAAGCAGCAGAGCACACAGAGCTGGGGTTGAGCATGCAGGCAAGGCGCCAGCAGTGCCCACTGCACCACACAGCATGGGAGGGCATAGACAGGCTTTACAGAAGGAAAGAGTGAGCAGAGTCATGTTCTGCAAAGTGTGGTCCTCAGAAGAGCAGCATCTAGTCTAACGAAGATCCATCACCAAGCAGTTTGTTGGCCATGTGGAGTCTTAAGCCTCACGGAAGACCTAGTTAAACAGAATTGGGATATTAAATCTTCAAGAAGTTTGTATTCACACTAATTTCTAAGAAACTTGGCCCCTGATTGCTTGAAAAAAATGATTTGCAGACCTCCTAGACTGGCAGGAATAAGCACTGAGACCAGAGCTTCCATGTGGTGGACTTGGGAGCTTCTCAGTGTGAAGATTCCCTGGTCTGGCTGAAGTCAAGGGAAAGAGAACACAGCCCTAGTTGGAAGCAGGTCAGGGCCCACCTCTCTACTCCACGCTCCACTGTGCCGAGCTGGCAGGTCCCAAATTCCTGGGCTCCACAGTTTTCACTCTGCTACCTGGAACCCATATCTTTCTGACCATCAAGAGATGGAGGGCAGGGGGAGAAGCTAAGGGGGAAGGGTTTGGGTGTGGACATTGGAAAGAGCAAACTATGAAATAAGGCAAGATTTAGAGCTGACCCCACAACTTAAGCTTGAAAGGCATTTAAAAATTGCCTGTAACTCACTTGACTCAGGTACGAATCACTAAGGAGTCATGCCTGGCACTACGCATGCATGAGGGGGAAATCTCTGGGGTCAAACACATGGATCACCAAAAGACCTCAACCAGCACAAAGATGTCTCTTCCACAACACTGAAAACTTTCTGCCATCAGTCATGATGGAGTCAGTCACCTAAAATAGCCTCCGAAGGCTGCGGTAGGAAATTCTGGGAGACATTTGGTTGAAGATGGTAACAGTTACACACGCTCATTTAACCTCAGATCTTTCCTAAAATCACACAAGAAAATCATAAAGGTTTTTGTTGCTGCTGTTGTTATTTCTAAGCACTAATCTAGGGAGATAAAGAGAATTACAGAGAATATAGCAGCCATAAAACTTTTTGGAGGTTAAAAAGTGGGCTGGTTATTAAGAATGGTAACTAACTTAGCAGAACCCAAAGTGCTGAATCCTAGAAAGTGAGGGATGGGGAAGGCTGGGGCCCATAGAATATCTCTAAGGAAATCAGCACTGGGAACGTTAGAAATGCAGGACTGAGTGAAAAAACAAAAACAAAAAACATACAAATAGAAAGGGTGGTAGACTGCTGAAGAAGCAGTTTGACATCCAGATCCTCTCCCACACTACACACAGCCAGCAAACTGCACCTCCCCTGCCTGGAAGGAAGGTAGGTGATCTGAATGTTGATTCTCTAGAGAGTCAAACAGCGTGTGACCTCCAGATTGCACTGCAGCAGACATAGATAAGGTCAGTGTGGCCCTAATAAAAAAGGACAAGCAAGTGAAAGTTTAAATCCTGAATTTTTCAGACTTCCCCGGGACCCCAGAAATCTGGCAGCCACTGTCCTGCAGACATCTGAAGATAGTAATATTGGGATCATCCTGAAGAGTCGTCCAGCTAGACGAGCCTACATTCAACGCTTTCCTCCCCTCTTCCCAGGTTCCCTTCTAGGCAGAACTTGCAGTCAGCTTTTTGATGCCCCATTCTAAAATAAAGCTGGTTAGGACCCACGAAGATCTAAGGAAAGCATGTAAAATAAGAGAACAGTGTCAAAGTGCTTTCCGTGTTAGAGATACTTCTCCCAGCACTTGTCCAGAGGGGCTGGGAAACGCAGCCCAGTAGCTGAAAGAATGCATGTGCCATGGGACAGTCCTGGGCCAGAGAGAGACGGGAGACTGGAGTAGGCGCGTTGGTGAGTGCCTCTCTTCTGTCTTGACGCGCTATTTCAGCCTGTGCTCTTCCCATGCGGCTTCTCGGAGACACTCTGTGAATGGGCGTCTGGCTGGGTGTTCAAGCTGTGGCCGACCAGGTGGCGAGCCTCTTGGTGGCAGCTCCCTTCTTTGTCTGTGTCGCTTCGCTTCTTCCTTCCCTCTGGGTGCCCTGGGGTTGCACCTGCATTAACACTTAGCGTGCAAGCATTGCCTTGTGCTCTCTTTTGGGTGACACAGGTTGCTGCACCTGGTCTGGGAACTAATGCAAAGAGCAGATCATTCACCCTTTACCCACTGATTCACATGGGTCCATGGAGTAGCTGAAAACACTTCTTTTATTGGTTTACGGTGTTGAATTTTATTTCTGTTATGAAAAAATTCAAATATACATAAAAGTAGAGACAACAGTTTAATGAACCTCAGTATGCTTACCAACTAGCTTTAGTTATTATCACCTTATGGCCTCTTGTTTCACCGAAACTCCACTTTTTCCCTCAGCTTGGAATACTTTGAAGCAAATTCTAAGTATCATGTCATTTTATCCACAAATATTTCAGCACATCTCACTAAGGTAAAAACCGTTTAAAATCAAAATACAAGATCCTTTAACACAATGAACAAATAATCGTATCATCCAAAAAGCCAATGTCTGTTTAAATTTCTCCGCTCGACTCTCCATTTTCTCCTTTTATAACTGGCCAGTTTTAAATCAGAATCCAAGTAAGATCTGCAAACTGCTTTAAAAATATCTCTTCTCTCTTTCAATCTAGATTTCTCTTTTTTTGACCTTGAAATATAGTTTTTGAAGGGAATTAGTGATTTTATTACATATTCTCCCATGAAATTCAATAGTTTTGCTGATTGCGTTCTTTGGTGCTATTTCCTTTAGCTATCATTTTAACTCATGGATTTTAATATATTTGAAATGTTTCCATTATTACTGTGATTATTATTTTTTCATCCTCAAGTTGCCTTATGTTTAGTTTAGCCAGTGGGAGATTTTTGCAAGTTGGCTTGAGTCCTTCTGACATGACCCTAGTATCTTTGATGGCCTCCTTGTTTTTCTGGTAAGACAATTATGTTCCAGATTCATCTTGTATATTTCCTGCCCTATATATGAAATCACTCATTTTTTTCAAGTAGCTCTAGTCCTCCTTACAGGCAAAAAAATTTTAGAAGTTGCTATAGTTATGGATATCTTTCTGACTTTGAGATAGAAAAGATTTCCTTAAAAAGACACAAAACACTAAGCATGTACAAAGTATAGACATATTCAAAGTGTCAAAATAATACAAACAAAAAAATTTTTTTAAAGACAAATTAAAGGATTTCTGCAACATATATACCTGGAAATATGTATAAAGAACTCCAACAAGTCAATAAAAGAAAGATAAATTAAAAATTAAAAAAAGAAAAAATGTCTTCCTAAGCTCTGCCCCCCCCCACACAAAACCAAGCATTTCACAGAAAAAGGAAGTCCACATCATTGTAATATTATGAAAGAATGTTCAACCTCTCTGTCATCAAGGAAATGCAAATAATGACCTACTTTTTTTTTATAAGTTAGATGGTCAAAAATTAAGAAATTTGACAATATCAAATACTGGAGAGGTGTGTATTAGAGATATCTTTGTATAGTGTTGGTGAGAATATATCTTAGAAAATCACATCAGAAGATGAACACTAGAAACAAATTAAATACGTATTGAGAACAGAATGGATAAATAATCAGTGATACTGTAACACAGTGGAGCAGTAATGAAAACGTGGGCTATCCTACAGGAAGCAACCCGGCTGAATAATGTAGAGTCGAGTCACCAAGGTCCAGAAGACTGGATGGCATATGTAAAACTTGTAACCTATTTGGCATTGCTCTGTACACACCATAGAGAAACTCTTACGTGTTCAGAGTTTCTCTGGAGCGAGAGCAGCTAACTACAGTCCACGGCCCATCACCTGCTTTTTAAGTTCACCAGCTTCCTGGTGGCTCAGGTGATAAAAGTGTCTGCTTGCAATGCGGGAGACACAGGTTCCATCCTTGGGTCGGAGGATCCCCTGGAGAAAGAAATGGCAACCCACTCCAGTTCTCTTGCCTGGAAAATTCCATGGATGGAGGAGTCTTGTAGGCTACAATCCATGGGGGCCTCCAAGAGTCGGACATGACTGAGCTTTCTAAGTTAAATTGTGTTCAAACATGGGTGAGCCCGCTCTGCCTTCCCACCCCAACAGCAGAGTAGAGGCAGCAGAGACCATAGGCTCACAAAGACTGAAGCATCTAGGGATTCTTCGGCTCTTCATTTGCTGAGACCCACTCAACATTCAGAAACGAAGATCACGGCATCCGGCCCCATCACTTTATGGCAAATAGATGGGGAGACAGTGGAAACAGTGTCAGACTTTATTTTTTTTGGGCTCCAAAATCACTGCAGATGGTGACTGCAGCCATGAAATTAAAAGACGCTTACTCCTTGGAAGAAAAGTTATGACCAACCTAGAAAGCATATTCAAAAGCAGAGACATTACTTTGCCAACTAAGGCCCGTCTAGTCATGGCTATAGTTTTTTCCTATGGTCATGTATGGATGTGAGAGTTGGACTGTGAAGAAGGCTGAGTGCTGAAGAATGGATGGTTTTGAACTGTGGTGTTGGAGAAGACTCTTGAGAATCCCTTGGACTGCAAGGAGATCCAACCAGTCCATTCTGAAGGAGATCAGCCCTGGGATTTCTTTGGAAGGAATGATGCTAAAGCTGAAGCTCCAGTACTTTGGCCATCTCATGCGAAGAGTTGACTCATTGGAAAAGACTCTGATGCTGGGAGGGATTGGGGCAGGAGGAGAAGGGGACGACAGGGGATGAGATGGCTGGATGGCATCACGGACTCGATGGACGTGGGTCTGAGTGAACTCCGGGAGTTGGTGATGGACGGGGAGGCCTGGTGTGCTGCGATTCATGGGGTCGCAAAGAGTCGGACATGACTGAGCGACTGAACTAACTCTAGGGTATGTACAAATAGGACCAAATTTTTATAAAGCTCACACATAAGCTAAACTCAACAACCTGTTATTAGACTTTAAGGTAGTAAAGGCATAAAAATAAAACAAGGGACTGATGAGTGTAAACTTAGAGTAGTGTAGGGATAGAAAAAAAAAATAGGGTGGGAAGGGATCCACAGTAAACAGAAGCTAATGGAAATTTTTATGTGTCTTGTATCTCTCTTTCAGTCAAGCAAGTCAGCTAAAAGCCATGAGCACGAGATGGTGTTTTTATAATCTCTTCAGCGCGTTGTGTTGTTGCCATTGCTCAGTTGCCAAGTCGCTTTCGACGCCGTGACCCCATAGAGTGCAGCACGCCGGGCCTTCTCTGTCCCTCGCCATCTCCTGCTGCAGTTTGCCATCTTAGTGCGGCGACTTGACATGAATCGGAAGACAGCACAGTGTGCTGGGACTTCCCTGGCGGCTCAGATGGTAAGGCGCCTGCCGGCAACGCGGGAGACCTGCGTTCGACCCCTGGGTTGGGAAGTTTTCATTGTAGCACCTTAGCATATTGCTCCATCCTCCAATTCATGCCAATGTCTTTCTCCAGAATGACTGCTGTTTACCCATCAGGACGAAAACATACAAATGGAAAGAGCAGCAGCCCCTGACATTTCAGAAGCTGGTCTGACACAGCCAGGTCATATTACTCTCCTGTTAGACATAAACTACCATGTCATGGATACCAACCTCTGACAAGTCACTCCGAGACCATGAAAAAAAATGAGACAAAATAAGGTCCTTTCATAATATTGTCCAAACTCAGACAAAAGTGAAGTCACTGTGCCCTCATGAAATACCAAACACCCTTAACCTTCACCCCTCCAGTGATTTCTGCTTATTGATCATTTAGTTTTATCCTCATTCTAGTCTCCCCACCCTATAAGCAAAAGTTTAATCAGATACTGGGAAATTATCCACCTCTCTTTCTGACAGCATCTAATGCAGAGAAAACCCCAGCCGTAAGTAGGTTGGGATGTTAGACAATGTGTTGCCAGAGGTCACATATCCTGGAGGGTCCGGCTTAGCATATTGACTGAAGACTTATCATTTGCTATGACTTTGCCAGGCTCTGGGGAAGTCAAGAGCGAAAATACCACAATTGTCTGATCCTGG
>NW_017191229.1:0-10878 GCF_001704415.2 Capra hircus
TGGCGCGAGGCTGCTCTGCCGGGGGCTAGCCTTGCCCAGACTTGCCTTGCTTTTTAGGCTGCCTCTCCAGGAAGGAGGCAGGCAGCAGGAGCCTGGGAGTCGCCAACTGGCGCCTTTCTTGCCTCAGCTCCAATCCTGCCTTGCCTTTTGCACTTAGGTCCCAGTCCTCCTTAAGGAGAGCTTAGGGGCTGGTGGTTGCACACTGCCAAGGGCTCCAGCAGTGAGAATTCTGTCAGAGGGAAGGGAAGGGCAACTGCAGGGCTCCTCCAGCGGTTGCTTGGCCGCAGATTCAGCGCCACACGGAGAGCACCAGGCTCCCAGGGCCCCTGGCTGGGGTTTTCAGCCCCGCACACACGGAGGCTGATTCCTTGGGTGCCCAGAAAGTGTATGACAGACGTAGGTTCCCTAGCACTCTCCTCCCCAGCAGAGACATGTGCAGGTGTTTGGGGCCTGATCCTGCGTGTCTGGGTTCCTGCCCACAGCCCCAACTCAGGGGAAGCAGCCCCTGAGGCAAGACCTGCTGGAGGAGCCCTGCGCCCCCGCCTGATAGGCGAGTGCACAGCCAGCAGGGAAGCGAGCCTCCTCGGGGGAAGAGGAGGCAGCAAGTCCCCGTCAAGCTGAAATCCCTGCTTCCACGAAGCTAAGTGCGACTCCAGTACGGCAGATCTCTAGCTCTGTTCAGAGGCCCGATCTGGCAGAGTTCCTGGCACCAAGATGCTCTGCCATAGGCGAGCCTTGCGCAGACTTGCCTTGCTTTAAGGCTCCCTCCCCAGGAAGGAGCAGGCTGTGTGAGGCTCGGAAACGCCACTGGCGCCTTCCTGGCTTCAGCTCTACCCCTGCCTTGCCTTTGCACTTAGGTCCCAAGCGTCCTTGAGGAGGGCTTAGGGCTGGTGGGTTGCACACTGCCAAGGGCTCCAGCAGTGAAAGCTCTGTCAGAGGGAAGCGAAGGGCAACAGCAGGGCTCCTTCAGCGGTTCCTTGGCCGCCCAGACAAAGCTCCGCACGGAGAGCACCAGGTTCCAAGGGCCCCTGGCTGGGTTTTGCATCCCCACACTCCAGAGGCTGACTCCGTGGGTGCCTAGAAAGTGTGTGAGAGACGTAGGTTCCCTAGCACTCTCCTCCCCAGCAGAGACATGTGCAGGTGGTTGGGGCCTTATCCTGCGTGTCTGGGTTCCCGCCCACAGCCTCAACTCAGGGGAAGCAGCCCCTGAGGCAAGACCTGCTGGAGGAGCCCTGCGCGCCCGCCTGATAGGCGAGAGCACAGCCAGCAGTGTAGCGAGCCTCCTCGGGAGAAAGAGGAGGCAGCCGAGCCCAGTCAAGAGGAAAGCCCTGCTTGCACGGAGCTAAGTGGCCTCCAGTACGGCAGAGCTCTAGCTCTGCTCAGAGCCCGATCTGGCAGAGTTTCTGGCGCGAGGCTGCTCGGGCCGGGGCTCGCCTTGCCCAGACTTGCCTTGCTTTTAGGCTCCCTCCCCAGGAAGGAGCTGTCTGGAGCGAGCCTGGGAGACGCCACTGGTGCCTTCCTTGCCTCAGCTCCAATCCTGCCTTGCCTTTGCACATAGGTGCCAGGCGTGGTTGGGAGGGCTTAGGGGGTGGTGGTTGCACACTGCCAAGGGGCTTCAGCAGTGAGAGCTCTGTCAGAGGAAGGGAAGGGCAACTGCAGGGCTCCTCCAGCGGTTTCTAGGCCGCCTAGAATCAGCGCCCGCACCGAGAGCACCAGGCTCCCAGGGCCCCTGGCTGGGGTTTTCAGCCCCGCACACACGGAGGCTGATTCCTTGGGTGCCCAGAAAGTGTATGACAGACGTAGGTTCCCTAGCACTCTCCTCCCAGCAGAGACATGTGCAGGTGGTTGGGGCCTGATCCTGCGTGTCTGGGTTCCTGCCCACAGCCCCCAACTCAGGGGAAGCAGCCCTGAGGCAAGACCTGCTGGAGGAGCCCTGCGCCCCGCCGCCTGATAGGCGAGTGCACAGCCAGCAGGGAAGCGAGCCTCCTCGGGGGAAGAGGAGGCAGCCCAGCCCCGTCAAGTTGAAAGCCCTGCTTGCACGGAGCTAAGTGCGCCTCCAGTACGGCAGAGCTCTAGCTCTGCTCAGAGCCCCCGATCTGGCAGAGTTCCTGGCGCGAGGCTGCTCTGCCGGGGGCTAGCCTTGCCCAGACTTGCCTTGCTTTTAGGCTGCCTCTCCAGGAAGGAGCAGGCAGCAGGAGCCTGGGAGTCGCCACTGGCGCCTTTCTTGCCTCAGCTCCAATCCTGCCTTGCCTTTGCACTTAGGTCCCAGTCCTCCTTAAGGAGAGCTTAGGGGCTGGTGGGTTGCACACTGCCAAGGGCTCCAGCAGTGAGAATTCTGTCAGAGGGAAGGGAAGGGCAACTGCAGGGCTCCTCCAGCGGTTGCTTGGCCGCCCAGATTCAGCGCCACACGGAGAGCACCAGGCTCCCAGGGCCCCTGGCTGGGGTTTTCAGCCCCGCACACACGGAGGCTGATTCCTTGGGTGCCCAGAAAGTGTATGACAGACGTAGGTTCCCTAGCACTCTCCTCCCCAGCAGAGACATGTGCAGGTGTTTGGGGCCTGATCCTGCGTGTCTGGGTTCCTGCCCACAGCCCCAACTCAGGGGAAGCAGCCCCTGAGGCAAGACCTGCTGGAGGAGCCCTGCGCCCGCCGCCTGATAGGCGAGTGCACAGCCAGCAGGGAAGCGAGCCTCCTCGGGGGAAGAGGAGGCAGCAAGTCCCCGTCAAGCTGAAATCCCTGCTTACACGAAGCTAAGTGCGACTCCAGTACGGCAGATCTCTAGCTCTGTTCAGAGGCCCGATCTGGCAGAGTTCCTGGCACCAAGATGCTCTGCCATAGGCGAGCCTTGCGCAGACTTGCCTTGCTTTAAGGCTCCCTCCCCAGGAAGGAGCAGGCTGTGTGAGGCTCGGAAACGCCACTGGCGCCTTCCTGGCTTCAGCTCTACCCCTGCCTTGCCTTTGCACTTAGGTCCCAAGCGTCCTTGAGGAGGGCTTAGGGGCTGGTGGGTTGCACACTGCCAAGGGCTCCAGCAGTGAAAGCTCTGTCAGAGGGAAGCGAAGGGCAACAGCAGGGCTCCTTCAGCGGTTCCTTGGCCGCCCAGACAAAGCTCCGCACGGAGAGCACCAGGTTCCAAGGGCCCCTGGCTGGGTTTTGCATCCCCACACTCCCAGAGGCTGACTCCGTGGGTGCCTAGAAAGTGTGTGAGAGACGTAGGTTCCCTAGCACTCTCCTCCCCAGCAGAGACATGTGCAGGTGGTTGGGGCCTTATCCTGCGTGTCTGGGTTCCGCCCACAGCCTCAACTCAGGGGAAGCAGCCCCTGAGGCAAGACCTGCTGGAGGAGCCCTGCGCCCCGCCTGATAGGCGAGAGCACAGCCAGCAGTGTAGCGAGCCTCCTCGGGAGAAGAGGAGGCAGCCGAGCCCAGTCAAGAGGAAAGCCCTGCTTGCACGGAGCTAAGTGGGCCTCCAGTACGGCAGAGCTCTAGCTCTGCTCAGAGCCCCGATCTGGCAGAGTTTCTGGCGCGAGGCTGCTCGGCCGGGGGCTCGCCTTGCCCAGACTTGCCTTGCTTTTAGGCTCCCTCCCCAGGAAGGAGCTGTCTGAGCGAGCCTGGGAGACGCCACTGGTGCCTTCCTTGCCTCAGCTCCAATCCTGCCTTGCCTTTGCACATAGGTGCCAGGCGTGGTTGGGAGGGCTTAGGGGGTGGTGGGTTGCACACTGCCAAGGGCTTCAGCAGTGAGAGCTCTGTCAGAGGGAAGGGAAGGGCAACTGCAGGGCTCCTCCAGCGGTTTCTAGGCCGCCTAGAATCAGCGCCGCACCGAGAGCACCAGGCTCCCAGGGCCCCTGGCTGGGGTTTTCAGCCCCGCACACACGGAGGCTGATTCCTTGGGTGCCCAGAAAGTGTATGACAGACGTAGGTTCCCTAGCACTCTCCTCCCCAGCAGAGACATGTGCAGGTGGTTGGGGCCTGATCCTGCGTGTCTGGGTTCCTGCCCACAGCCCCAACTCAGGGGAAGCAGCCCCTGAGGCAAGACCTGCTGGAGGAGCCCTGCGCCCCCGCCTGATAGGCGAGTGCACAGCCAGCAGGGAAGCGAGCCTCCTCGGGGGAAGAGGAGGCAGCCCAGCCCCGTCAAGTTGAAAGCCCTGCTTGCACGGAGCTAAGTGCGCCTCCAGTACGGCAGAGCTCTAGCTCTGCTCAGAGCCCCGATCTGGCAGAGTTCCTGGCGCGAGGCTGCTCTGCCGGGGGCTAGCCTTGCCCAGACTTGCCTTGCTTTTAGGCTGCCTCTCCAGGAAGGAGCAGGCAGCAGGAGCCTGGGAGTCGCCACTGGCGCCTTTCTTGCCTCAGCTCCAATCCTGCCTTGCCTTTGCACTTAGGTCCCAGTCCTCCTTAAGGAGAGCTTAGGGGCTGGTGGGTTGCACACTGCCAAGGGCTCCAGCAGTGAGAATTCTGTCAGAGGGAAGGGAAGGGCAACTGCAGGGCTCCTCCAGCGGTTGCTTGGCCGCCCAGATTCAGCGCCACACGGAGAGCACCAGGCTCCCAGGGCCCCTGGCTGGGGTTTTCAGCCCCGCACACACGGAGGCTGATTCCTTGGGTGCCCAGAAAGTGTATGACAGACGTAGGTTCCCTAGCACTCTCCTCCCCAGCAGAGACATGTGCAGGTGTTTGGGGCCTGATCCTGCGTGTCTGGGTTCCTGCCCACAGCCCCAACTCAGGGGAAGCAGCCCCTGAGGCAAGACCTGCTGGAGGAGCCCTGCGCCCCCGCCTGATAGGCGAGTGCACAGCCAGCAGGGAAGCGAGCCTCCTCGGGGGAAGAGGAGGCAGCAAGTCCCCGTCAAGCTGAAATCCCTGCTTACACGAAGCTAAGTGCGACTCCAGTACGGCAGATCTCTAGCTCTGTTCAGAGGCCCGATCTGGCAGAGTTCCTGGCACCAAGATGCTCTGCCATAGGCGAGCCTTGCGCAGACTTGCCTTGCTTTAAGGCTCCCTCCCAGGAAGGAGCAGGCTGTGTGAGGCTCGGAAACGCCACTGGCGCCTTCCTGGCTTCAGCTCTACCCCTGCCTTGCCTTTGCACTTAGGTCCCAAGCGTCCTTGAGGAGGGCTTAGGGGCTGGTGGGTTGCACACTGCCAAGGGCTCCAGCAGTGAAAGCTCTGTCAGAGGGAAGCGAAGGGCAACAGCAGGGCTCCTTCAGCGGTTCCTTGGCCGCCCAGACAAAGCTCCGCACGGAGAGCACCAGGTTCCAAGGGCCCCTGGCTGGGTTTTGCATCCCCACACTCCCAGAGGCTGACTCCGTGGGTGCCTAGAAAGTGTGTGAGAGACGTAGGTTCCCTAGCACTCTCCTCCCCAGCAGAGACATGTGCAGGTGGTTGGGGCCTTATCCTGCGTGTCTGGGTTCCCGCCCACAGCCTCAACTCAGGGGAAGCAGCCCCTGAGGCAAGACCTGCTGGAGGAGCCCTGCGCGCCGCCTGATAGGCGAGAGCACAGCCAGCAGTGTAGCGAGCCTCCTCGGGAGAAGAGGAGGCAGCCGAGCCCAGTCAAGAGGAAAGCCCTGCTTGCACGGAGCTAAGTGGGCCTCCAGTACGGCAGAGCTCTAGCTCTGCTCAGAGCCCCGATCTGGCAGAGTTTCTGGCGCGAGGCTGCTCGGCCGGGGGCTCGCCTTGCCCAGACTTGCCTTGCTTTTAGGCTCCCTCCCCAGGAAGGAGCTGTCTGAGCGAGCCTGGGAGACGCCACTGGTGCCTTCCTTGCCTCAGCTCCAATCCTGCCTTGCCTTTGCACATAGGTGCCAGGCGTCGTTGGGGAGGGCTTAGGGGGTGGTGGGTTGCACACTGCCAAGGGCTTCAGCAGTGAGAGCTCTGTCAGAGGGAAGGGAAGGGCAACTGCAGGGCTCCTCCAGCGGTTTCTAGGCCGCCTAGAATCAGCGCCGCACCGAGAGCACCAGGCTCCCAGGGCCCCTGGCTGGGGTTTTCAGCCCCGCACACACGGAGGCTGATTCCTTGGGTGCCCAGAAAGTGTATGACAGACGTAGGTTCCCTAGCACTCTCCTCCCCAGCAGAGACATGTGCAGGTGTTTGGGGCCTGATCCTGCGTGTCTGGGTTCCTGCCCACAGCCCCAACTCAGGGGAAGCAGCCCCTGAGGCAAGACCTGCTGGAGGAGCCCTGCGCCCCCGCCTGATAGGCGAGTGCACAGCCAGCAGGGAAGCGAGCCTCCTCGGGGGAAGAGGAGGCAGCCCAGCCCCGTCAAGTTGAAAGCCCTGCTTGCACGGAGCTAAGTGCGCCTCCAGTACGGCAGAGCTCTAGCTCTGCTCAGAGCCCCGATCTGGCAGAGTTCCTGGCGCGAGGCTGCTCTGCCGGGGGCTAGCCTTGCCCAGACTTGCCTTGCTTTTAGGCTGCCTCTCCAGGAAGGAGCAGGCAGCAGGAGCCTGGGAGTCGCCACTGGCGCCTTTCTTGCCTCAGCTCCAATCCTGCCTTGCCTTTGCACTTAGGTCCCAGTCCTCCTTAAGGAGAGCTTAGGGGCTGGTGGGTTGCACACTGCCAAGGGCTCCAGCAGTGAGAATTCTGTCAGAGGGAAGGGAAGGGCAACTGCAGGGCTCCTCCAGCGGTTGCTTGGCCGCCCAGATTCAGCGCCACACGGAGAGCACCAGGCTCCCAGGTCCCCTGGCTGGGGTTTTCAGCCCCGCACACACGGAGGCTGATTCCTTGGGTGCCCAGAAAGTGTATGACAGACGTAGGTTCCCTAGCACTCTCCTCCCCAGCAGAGACATGTGCAGGTGTTTGGGGCCTGATCCTGCGTGTCTGGGTTCCTGCCCACAGCCCCAACTCAGGGGAAGCAGCCCCTGAGGCAAGACCTGCTGGAGGAGCCCTGCGCCCCCGCCTGATAGGCGAGTGCACAGCCAGCAGGGAAGCGAGCCTCCTCGGGGGAAGAGGAGGCAGCAAGTCCCCGTCAAGCTGAAATCCCTGCTTACACGAAGCTAAGTGCGACTCCAGTACGGCAGATCTCTAGCTCTGTTCAGAGGCCCGATCTGGCAGAGTTCCTGGCACCAAGATGCTCTGCCATAGGCGAGCCTTGCGCAGACTTGCCTTGCTTTAAGGCTCCCTCCCCAGGAAGGAGCAGGCTGTGTGAGGCTCGGAAACGCCACTGGCGCCTTCCTGGCTTCAGCTCTACCCCTGCCTTGCCTTTGCACTTAGGTCCCAAGCGTCCTTGAGGAGGGCTTAGGGGCTGGTGGGTTGCACACTGCCAAGGGCTCCAGCAGTGAAAGCTCTGTCAGAGGGAAGCGAAGGGCAACAGCAGGGCTCCTTCAGCGGTTCCTTGGCCGCCCAGACAAAGCTCCGCACGGAGAGCACCAGGTTCCAAGGGCCCCTGGCTGGGTTTTGCATCCCCACACTCCCAGAGGCTGACTCCGTGGGTGCCTAGAAAGTGTGTGAGAGACGTAGGTTCCCTAGCACTCTCCTCCCCAGCAGAGACATGTGCAGGTGGTTGGGGCCTTATCCTGCGTGTCTGGGTTCCCGCCCACAGCCTCAACTCAGGGGAAGCAGCCCCTGAGGCAAGACCTGCTGGAGGAGCCCTGCGCGCCCGCCTGATAGGCGAGAGCACAGCCAGCAGTGTAGCGAGCCTCCTCGGGAGAAGAGGAGGCAGCCGAGCCCAGTCAAGAGGAAAGCCCTGCTTGCACGGAGCTAAGTGGGCCTCCAGTACGGCAGAGCTCTAGCTCTGCTCAGAGCCCCGATCTGGCAGAGTTTCTGGCGCGAGGCTGCTCGGCCGGGGGCTCGCCTTGCCCAGACTTGCCTTGCTTTTAGGCTCCCTCCCCAGGAAGGAGCTGTCTGAGCGAGCCTGGGAGACGCCACTGGTGCCTTCCTTGCCTCAGCTCCAATCCTGCCTTGCCTTTGCACATAGGTGCCAGGCGTCGTTGGGGAGGGCTTAGGGGGTGGTGGGTTGCACACTGCCAAGGGCTTCAGCAGTGAGAGCTCTGTCAGAGGGAAGGGAAGGGCAACTGCAGGGCTCCTCCAGCGGTTTCTAGGCCGCCTAGAATCAGCGCCGCACCGAGAGCACCAGGCTCCCAGGGCCCCTGGCTGGGGTTTTCAGCCCCGCACACACGGAGGCTGATTCCTTGGGTGCCCAGAAAGTGTATGACAGACGTAGGTTCCCTAGCACTCTCCTCCCCAGCAGAGACATGTGCAGGTGTTTGGGGCCTGATCCTGCGTGTCTGGGTTCCTGCCCACAGCCCCAACTCAGGGGAAGCAGCCCCTGAGGCAAGACCTGCTGGAGGAGCCCTGCGCCCCGCCTGATAGGCGAGTGCACAGCCAGCAGGGAAGCGAGCCTCCTCGGGGAAGAGGAGGCAGCCCAGCCCCGTCAAGTTGAAAGCCCTGCTTGCACGGAGCTAAGTGCGCCTCCAGTACGGCAGAGCTCTAGCTCTGCTCAGAGCCCCGATCTGGCAGAGTTCCTGGCGCGAGGCTGCTCTGCCGGGGGCTAGCCTTGCCCAGACTTGCCTTGCTTTTAGGCTGCCTCTCCAGGAAGGAGCAGGCAGCAGGAGCCTGGGAGTCGCCACTGGCGCCTTTCTTGCCTCAGCTCCAATCCTGCCTTGCCTTTGCACTTAGGTCCCAGTCCTCCTTAAGGAGAGCTTAGGGGCTGGTGGGTTGCACACTGCCAAGGGCTCCAGCAGTGAGAATTCTGTCAGAGGGAAGGGAAGGGCAACTGCAGGGCTCCTCCAGCGGTTGCTTGGCCGCCCAGATTCAGCGCCACACGGAGAGCACCAGGCTCCCAGGGCCCCTGGCTGGGGTTTTCAGCCCCGCACACACGGAGGCTGATTCCTTGGGTGCCCAGAAAGTGTATGACAGACGTAGGTTCCCTAGCACTCTCCTCCCCAGCAGAGACATGTGCAGGTGTTTGGGGCCTGATCCTGCGTGTCTGGGTTCCTGCCCACAGCCCCAACTCAGGGGAAGCAGCCCCTGAGGCAAGACCTGCTGGAGGAGCCCTGCGCCCCCGCCTGATAGGCGAGTGCACAGCCAGCAGGGAAGCGAGCCTCCTCGGGGGAAGAGGAGGCAGCAAGTCCCCGTCAAGCTGAAATCCCTGCTTACACGAAGCTAAGTGCGACTCCAGTACGGCAGATCTCTAGCTCTGTTCAGAGGCCCGATCTGGCAGAGTTCCTGGCACCAAGATGCTCTGCCATAGGCGAGCCTTGCGCAGACTTGCCTTGCTTTAAGGCTCCCTCCCCAGGAAGGAGCAGGCTGTGTGAGGCTCGGAAACGCCACTGGCGCCTTCCTGGCTTCAGCTCTACCCCTGCCTTGCCTTTGCACTTAGGTCCCAAGCGTCCTTGAGGAGGGCTTAGGGGCTGGTGGGTTGCACACTGCCAAGGGCTCCAGCAGTGAAAGCTCTGTCAGAGGGAAGCGAAGGGCAACAGCAGGGCTCCTTCAGCGGTTCCTTGGCCGCCCAGACAAAGCTCCGCACGGAGAGCACCAGGTTCCAAGGGCCCCTGGCTGGGTTTTGCATCCCCACACTCCCAGAGGCTGACTCCGTGGGTGCCTAGAAAGTGTGTGAGAGACGTAGGTTCCCTAGCACTCTCCTCCCCAGCAGAGACATGTGCAGGTGGTTGGGGCCTTATCCTGCGTGTCTGGGTTCCCGCCCACAGCCTCAACTCAGGGGAAGCAGCCCCTGAGGCAAGACCTGCTGGAGGAGCCCTGCGCGCCCGCCTGATAGGCGAGAGCACAGCCAGCAGTGTAGCGAGCCTCCTCGGGAGAAGAGGAGGCAGCCGAGCCCAGTCAAGAGGAAAGCCCTGCTTGCACGGAGCTAAGTGGCCTCCAGTACGGCAGAGCTCTAGCTCTGCTCAGAGCCCCGATCTGGCAGAGTTTCTGGCGCGAGGCTGCTCGGCCGGGGGCTCGCCTTGCCCAGACTTGCCTTGCTTTTAGGCTCCCTCCCCAGGAAGGAGCTGTCTGAGCGAGCCTGGGAGACGCCACTGGTGCCTTCCTTGCCTCAGCTCCAATCCTGCCTTGCCTTTGCACATAGGTGCCAGGCGTCGTTGGGGAGGGCTTAGGGGGTGGTGGGTTGCACACTGCCAAGGGCTTCAGCAGTGAGAGCTCTGTCAGAGGGAAGGGAAGGGCAACTGCAGGGCTCCTCCAGCGGTTTCTAGGCCGCCTAGAATCAGCGCCGCACCGAGAGCACCAGGCTCCCAGGGCCCCTGGCTGGGGTTTTCAGCCCCGCACACACGGAGGCTGATTCCTTGGGTGCCCAGAAAGTGTATGACAGACGTAGGTTCCCTAGCACTCTCCTCCCCAGCAGAGACATGTGCAGGTGTTTGGGGCCTGATCCTGCGTGTCTGGGTTCCTGCCCACAGCCCCAACTCAGGGGAAGCAGCCCCTGAGGCAAGACCTGCTGGAGGAGCCCTGCGCCCCCGCCTGATAGGCGAGTGCACAGCCAGCAGGGAAGCGAGCCTCCTCGGGGGAAGAGGAGGCAGCCCAGCCCCGTCAAGTTGAAAGCCCTGCTTGCACGGAGCTAAGTGCGCCTCCAGTACGGCAGAGCTCTAGCTCTGCTCAGAGCCCCGATCTGGCAGAGTTCCTGGCGCGAGGCTGCTCTGCCGGGGGCTAGCCTTGCCCAGACTTGCCTTGCTTTTAGGCTGCCTCTCCAGGAAGGAGCAGGCAGCAGGAGCCTGGGAGTCGCCACTGGCGCCTTTCTTGCCTCAGCTCCAATCCTGCCTTGCCTTTGCACTTAGGTCCCAGTCCTCCTTAAGGAGAGCTTAGGGGCTGGTGGGTTGCACACTGCCAAGGGCTCCAGCAGTGAGAATTCTGTCAGAGGGAAGGGAAGGGCAACTGCAGGGCTCCTCCAGCGGTTGCTTGGCCGCCCAGATTCAGCGCCACACGGAGAGCACCAGGCTCCCAGTCAGCCCCGCACACACGGGA
>NW_017191230.1:0-10878 GCF_001704415.2 Capra hircus
CACCGAATCCACAAAAGATCTTAGGCCCCGGGATCGGGAGAGGAATCCTGAGAGGCCCCCGAGCAACTCTCATGCATGGGGACTGGCCTTTCCTGAGGCCACCAGAGCGGACCCTGAGCCCCGTCGTAAGTCGAGAGCACCTGCCCAACTCGAGAAAATCCAGGAGGTTCTCCCCTCCAGGCGAGATGAGGCCCATTTCCGCTGAGGCGTCTCGAGGTTAATCACACCTAACCTCTGGAACTTCCAAAGGGTCCTTCACACCCTTGCTGCAACTCAAGAAGTTCCCCGACCTACCCGTCTCCACTCGAGAGGAAGCACGAGAGTCCCGCCCACATCCAGAGGAGCCCCGTTTCGCCTCCTAGCTCGAGAGGAGGGATCCTTTCCCTGCGTGGTCGGGAAAGAATTCCCGGCGTTCCCGTCGCATCTCAAGGGAGGCGCTCTCCACAGGAAAGGCGAGAGGAACTCCAGGGGCGTGCCACCATTCCCAGAGTCCCCCAGATGTCTCAGTCCATTCCAGGGAAACCTGTTTTCCCTGCACTGCCTCGACTTTCAAGCCGAGGATCGACTCACACCACGGTGGCACGTGGGACAGCCCTGTGGAAAGCCTCGTGGAAAGCCTCGGGAAAGCCTCGAGGGAAAGCCAGATCCCTTGATCCACGCGAAGGGAAGCGTGACACTGCTGCTACAGCTCGGAGGAAAGCGCACGTGCATGCCCCCACTCGAGAAAAGGACTGACTCCCTGGGAGACTCCAGAAGTACCCCAAGATCCATGTCAGCACTGGAGAGGAATCCTCAGGTTCGGCACCGACTCCACACAAGATCTTAGGCCCGGCATCGACGGAGAGGAATCCCGAGAGGCCCCGAGCAACTCGCATGGGGACTGGCCTTTCCTGAGGCCACCAGAGCGGTCCCTGAGGTCCCCGTCGTAAGTCGAGAGCACCTGCCGCAACTCGAGAAAATCCAGGAGGTTCTCCCCTCCAGGCGAGATGAGGCCCATTTCCGCTGAGGCGTCTCGAGGCTAATCACACCTAACCTCTGGAACTTCCAAAGGGTCCTTCACACCCTTGCTGCAACTCAAGAAGTTCCCCGACATACCCGTCTCCACTAGAGAGGAAGCACGAGAGTCCCGCCACATCCAGAGGAACCCGTTTCCGCCTCCTAGCTCGAGAGGAGGGATCCTTTCCTGCGTGTCGGGAAAGAATTCCGGCCTTCCCGTCGCATCTCAAGAGGAGGCGCTCTCCACAGGAAAGGCGAGAGGAACTCCAGGTCGTGCCACCATTCCCAGAGTCCCCCAGATGTCTCAGTCCATTCCAGGGAAACCTGTTTTCCTGCACTGCCTCGACTTTCAAGCCAAGGATCGACTCACACCACGGTGGCACGTGGGACAGCCCTGTGGGGTGGAAAGCCTCGTGGGAAGCCTCGTGGGAAAAGCTCAGAGGGAAAGCCTCGAGCGAAAGCCACAGATAACTTGATCCACGCGAAGGGAAGGGTGACACTGCTGCTACAGCTCGGGAGGAAAGCGCACGTGCATGCCCCACTTGAGACGAGGACTGACCCCTGGGGAGACTCGAAGTACCCCAAGATCCATGTCAGCACTGGAGAGGAATCCTCAGGTTCCGGCACCGACTCCACACAAGGTATCTTAGGCCCGGCATCGATGGGAGAGGAATCCCGAGAGGCCCCGAGCAACTCGCATGGGACTGGCCTTTCCTGAGGCCACCAGAGAGGGTCCTGAGGTCCCCGTAAATCGAGAGCACCTGCCGCAACTCGAGAAAATCCAGGAGGTTCTCCCCTCCAGGCGAGATGAGCCCATTTCCGCTGAGCGTCTCGAGGCTAATCACACCTAACCTCTGGAACTTCCAAGGGTCCTTCACACCCTTGCTGCAACTCAAGAAGTTCCCCGACATACCCGTCTCCACTCGAGAGGAAGCACGAGAGTCCCGCCCACATCCAGAGGAGCCCCGTTTCCGCCTCCTAGCTCGAGAGGAGGGATCTTTCCCTGCGTGGTCGGAAAGAATTCCGGCGTTCCCGTCGCATCTCAAGAGGAGGCGCTCTCCACAGGAAACGCGAGAGGAACTCCAGGGTCGTGCCACCATTCCCAGAGTCCCCCAGATGTCTCAGTCCATTCCAGGGAAACCTGTTTTCCCTGCACTGCCTCGACTTTCAAGCCGAGGATCGACTCACACCACGGTGGCACGTGGGACAGCCCTGTGGGAAACCTCGTGGGAAAGCCTCGAGGGAAACGAAAGGCTTGAGCGAAAGCCACAGTTCCCTTGATCCACGCGAAGGGAAGCGTGACACTGCTGCTACAGCTCGGGAGGAAAGCGCACGTGCATGCCCCCACAGAGACGAGGACTGACTCCCCTGGGGAGACTCCAGAAGTACCCCAAGATCCATGTCGGCACTGGAGAGGAATCTTCAGGTTCCGGCACCGACTCCACACAAGGTCTTAGGCCCGGCATCTTCGGGGAGAGGAATCCCAAGAGGCCCCCGAGCAAGTCGCATGGGGACTGGCCTTTCCTGAGGCCACCAGAGCGGGTCCGTTAGGTCCCCGTCGTAAGTAGAGAGCATTGCCTCAACTCGAGAAAATCCAGGAGGTTCTCCCCTCCAGGCGAGATGAGTCCCATTTCCACTGAGGCGTCTCGAGGCTAATTACACCTAACCTCTGGAATTCCAAAGGGTCCTTCACACCATTGCTGCAACTCAAGAAGTTCCCTGACATACCCGTGACACTCGAGAGGAAGCACGAGATTCAGCCCACATCCAGAGGAGACCCGTTTCCGCCTGCTGCTCGAGAGGAGGGATCCTTTTCCTGCGTGGTCAGGAAAGAATTCCCGGCGTTCCCGACACATCTCAAGAGGAGGTGCTCATCTCACTAAAGGCGAGAGGAACTCCAGGTCGTGCCACCATTCCCTGAGTCCCCAGATGTCTCAGTCCATTCCAGGGAAACCTGTTTTCCCTGCACTGCCTCGCCTTTCAAGCGAGGATCGACTCACACCACGGTGGCACGTGGGACAGCCCTGTGGGAAAGCCTCGTGGGAAAGCCTCGAGGGAAAGCCACAGATCCCTTGATCCACACGAAGGGAAGCGTGACACTGCTGCTACAGCTCGGGAGGAAAGCGCACGTGCATGCCCCACTCGAGACGAGGACTGACTCCCCTGGGGAGACTCCAGAAGTACCCCAAGATCCATGTCAGCACTGGAGAGGAATCCTCAGGTTCCAGCATCCACTCCAAACAAGATCTTAGGCCCCGGCATCGTCGGGGAGAGGAATTCCGAGAGGCCCGAGAAACTCGCATGGGGACTGGCCTTTCCTGAGGCCACCAGAGCGGGTCCCTGAGGTCCCCGTCGTAAGTCGAGAGCACCTGCCGCAACTTGAGAAAATCCAGGAGGTTCTCCCCTCCAGGCGAGATGAGGCCCATTTCCGCTGAGGCGTCTCGAGGCTAATCACACCTAACCTCTGGAACTTCCAAAGGGTCCTTCACACCCTTGCTGCAACTCAAGAAGTTCCCCGACATACCCGTCTCCACTCGAGAGGAAGCACGAGAGTCCGCCCACATCCAGAGGAGCCCCGTTTCCGCCTCCTGCTCGAGAGGAGGGATCCTTTCCCGTGTTCGGGAAAGAATTCCCGGCGTTCCGGCATCTCAAGAGGAGGCCTCTCCACAGGAAAGGCGAGAGGAACTCCAGGGTCGTGCCACCATTCCCAGAGTCCCCGAGATGTCTCAGTCCATTCCAGGGAAACCTCTTTTCCCTGCACTGCCTCGACTTTCAAGCCGAGGATCGACTCAAACCACGGTGGCACGTGGGACAGCCCTGTTGGAAAGCCTCGTGTGAAAGCCTCGTTGGAAAGCCTCGAGGGAAAGCCACAGATCCCTTGTTCCACGCGAAGGGAAGCGCAACACTGCTGCTACAGCTCGGGAGGAAAGCGCACGTACATGCCCCTAATCGACACGAGAACTGACTCCCCTGGGGAGACTCCAGAAGTACCCCAAGATCCATGTCAGCACTGGAGAGGAATCCTCAGGTTCCGGCACCGACTCCACACAAGATCTTAGGCCACGGCATCGACGGGAGAGGAATCCCGAGGAGGCCCCGAGCAACTCGCATGGGACTGGCCTTTCCTGAGGCCACCAGTGCGGGTCCCTGAGGTCCCAGTCGTAAGTCGAGAGCACCTGCCGCAACTCGAGAAAATCCAGGAGGTTCTCCCCTCCAGGCGAGATGAGGCCCTTTTCCGCTGAGGCGTCTCGAGGTTAATCACATCCTTAACATCTGGAACTTCCAAAGGGTCCTTCACACCCTTGCTGCAACTCTAAGAAGTTCCCCGACATACCCGTCTCCACTCTGAGAGGAATGCACGAGAGTCCTCGCCCACATCCAGAGGAGCCCCGTTCCGCTTCCTAGCTACGAGAGGAGGGATCCTTTCCCTGCGTGGTCGGGAAAGAATTCCCGGCGTTCCTGTCGCATCTCAAGAGGAGGCGCTCTCCACAGGAAAGGTCGAGAGGAACTCCAGGGTCGTGCCACCATTCCCAGAGTCCCCAGATGTCTCAGTCCATTCCAGGGAAACCTGTTTTCCCTGCACTGCCTCGACTTTCAAGCCAGGATCGACTCACACCACGGTGGCACGTGGGACAGACCTTGTCGGAAAGCCTCCAGTGGAAAGCCTCGGAAAGCCTCGAGGAAAGCCACAGATCCCTTGATCCACGTGAAGGGAAGCGTGACACTGCTGCTACAGCTCGGGAGGAAATCGCACGTGCATGCCCCCACTTCGGGACGAGGACTGACTCCCGTGGGGTGACTCCAGAAGCACCCCCAAGATCCATGTCAGCACTGGAGAGGAAACCTCAGGTTCCGGCACCGACTCCACACAAGATCTTAGGACCCGGCATTGACGGGAGAGGAATCCCGAGAGGCCACCGAGCAACTCGCATGGGGACTGGCCTTTCCTGAGGCCACCAGAGCGGGTCCCTGAGGTCCCCTTCGAAAGTCGAGAGCACCTGCCGCAACTCGAGAAAATCCAGGAGGTTCTCCCCCTCCAGGCGAGATGAGGCCCTTTTCCGATGAGGCGTCTCGAGGCTAATCACACCTAAATTCTGGAACTTCCAAAGGGTCCTTTACACCCTTGCTGCAACTCAAGAAGTTCCCCGACATACCCGTCTCCACTCGAGAGGAAGCACCGAGAGTCCCGCCCACATCCAGAGGAGCCCGTTTCCGCCTCCTAGCTCGAGAGGAGGGATCCTTTCCCTGCGTGGTCGGGAAAGAATTCCCGGCGTTCCTGTCGCATCTCAAGAGGAGGCGCCTCTCCACAGGAAAGGCGAGAGGAACTCCAGGGTCGTGCCACCATTCCCAGAGTCCCCGAGATGTCTCAGTCCATTCCAGGGGAAACCTCTTTTCCCTGCACTGCCTCGACTTTCAAGCCGAGGATCGACTCACACCACGGTGGCACGTGGGACAGCCCTGTGGGAAAGCCTCGTCGGTGGGACCGAAAGCCACAGATCCCTTGATCCAAGCGAATGGAAGCGTGACACTGCTGCCTACCTGCTCGGAGGAAAGCCCACGTGCATGCCCCCACTCGAGACGAGACTGACTCCCCTGGGGAGACTCCAGAAGTACCCCAAGATCCATGTCAGCACTGGAGAGGAATCCTCAGGTTCCGGCACCGAATCCACACAAGTCTTAGGTCCTGGCATCGACGGGAGAAGAATCCCTGAGAGGCCCCGAGCAACTCGAATGGGGACTGGCCTTTCCTGAGGCCACCAGAGTGGGTCCCTGAATTCCCCGACGTAATCTCGAGAGCACCTGCCACAACTCGAGAAAATCCAGGAGGTTCTCCCCTCCAGGCCGAGATGAGGCTTTTTTCTCCTGAGGCGTCTCAAGGCTAATCACACCTAACCTCTGGAACTTCCAAAGGGTCCTTCGCACCCTGCTGCAACTCAAGAAGTTCCCCGACATACCCGTCTCCACTCGAGAGGAAGCCACGAGAGTCCCGCCCACATCCAGAGGAGCCCCGTTTCCGACTCCTAGCTCGAGAGGAGGCATCCTTTCCCTGCCGAGATCGGGAAAGATTCCCGGCGTTCCCGTGGCAACTCAAGAGGAAGCGCTCTCAACATGAAGGCGAGAGGAACTCCTGGGTCGTGCCACCATTCCCAGAGTCCCCCAGTGTCTCAGTCCATTCTAAGGAAACCTGTTTCCCTGCACTGCCTCTACTTTCAAGCCGAGGATCGACTCACCCCACAGTGGCACGTGGGACAGCCCTGTGGGAAAGCCTCGTGGGAAAGCCTCGAGGGAAAGACACAGAACCCTTGAACCACGCGAAGGGAAGCGTGACACTGCTGCTACAGCTCGGGAGGAAAGCGCACGTGCATGCCCCCAATCGACGAGGACTGACTCCCCTGGGGAGACTCCAGAAGTACCCCCAAGATCCACGTCAGCACTGGAGAGGAATCCTCAGGTTCCGGCACCGACTCCACACAAGGTCTTAGGCCCCGGCATCAAAGGGAGATGAATCCCGAGAGGCCTCCGAGCAACTCGCATGGGGACTGGCCTTTCCGTGAGGCCACCAGAGCGGGTCCCTGAGGTCCCCGTCGTAAGTCGAGAGCACCTGCCGCAACTCGAGAAAATCCAGGAGGTTCTCCCCTCCAGGCGAGATGAGGCCCATTTCCGCTGAGGCGACTCGAGGCTAATCACACCTATCCTCTGGAACTTCCAAAGGGTCCTTCACACCCGTTGCTGCAACTCAAGAAGTTCCCCGACATACCTGTCTCCACTCGGAGAGGAAGCACGAGAGTCCCGCTCACATACAGAGGATCCCCGTTTCCTCCTCCTATCTCGAGAGGAGGGATCCTTTCCCTGCGTGGTCGAGAAAGAAATGCCAGCGTTCCCGTCACATCTCAAGAGGAGGAGCTCTCAACTGGAAAAGGCGAGAGGAACTCCAGGGTCGTGCCCACCATTCCCAGAGTCCCCGAGATGTCTCCGTCCATTCCAGGGAAACCTGTTTTCCCTGCACTGCTTCGTCTTTCAAGCCGAGGATCGACTCACACCACGTGGCACGTGGGACAGCCCTGTGGGAAAGCCTCGTGGGAAAGCCTCGTGGGAAAGCCTCGGAAAGACACAGATCCCTTGATCCACGCGAAGGGAAGCGTGACACTGCTGCTACAGCTCGGGAGGAAATGCGCACGTGCATGCCCCCACTCGAGACAGAGGACTGACTCCCCTGGGGAGACTCCAAAACTACCCCAAGATCCATGTCAGCACTGGGGAAGTGAATCCTCAGTTTCCGGCACCAACTTCCACACAAGGTCTTAGGCCCTGGCATCGACGGGAGAGGAATCCCAAGAGGCCCCCGAGCAATCGCATGTGGGACTGGCCTTTCCTGAGGCCACCAGAGCGGGTCCCTGAGGTCCCCGTCGTAAGTCGAGAGCACCTGCCGCAACTCGAGAAAATCCAGGAGGTTCTCCCCTCCAGGCGAGATGAGGCCCATTTCCGCTGAGGCGTCTCGAGGCTAATCACACCTAACGTCTGGAACTTCCAAAGGGTCCTTCACACCCTTGTTGCAACTCAAGAAGTTCTCCGACATACCCGTCTCCACTCGAGAGGAAGCACGAGAGTCCCGCCCACATCCAGAGGAGCCCCGTTTCCGCCTCCTAGTTCGAGAGGAGGGATCCTTTCCCCTACGTGGTCGGGAAAGAATTTCCCGCGTTCCCGTCGCATCTCAAGAGGAGGTGCTCTCCACAGGAAAGGCCGAGAGGACTCCAGGGTCGTGCCACAATTCGCAGAAGTCACCCAGATGTCTCAGTCCATTCTAGGGAAAACTGTTTTCCCTGCACTGCCTCGACTTTCAAGCGAGGATCGACTCACACCACGTGGCACGTGAACAGCCCTGTGGGTAAGCCTCGTGGGAAAGCCTCGAGGGAAAGCCACAGATCCCTTGATCCACGCGAAGGAAGCGTGACACTGCTGCTACAGCCTTGGGAGGAAAGCGCACACTGCATGCCTCCACTCAAGACGAGGACTGACTCCCCTGGGGAGACTCCAGAATTTCCCCAAGATCCATGTCATCCCTGGAGAGGAATCCTTCAGGTTCCGGCACCGACTCCACACAAGGTCTTAGGCCCCGGTATCGACGGGAGAGGAATCCCGAGAGGCCACCGAGCAACTTGTATGGGGACTGGCCTTTCCTGAGGCCACCACACCCGGTCCCTGAGGTCCCCGTCGTATGTCGAGAGCACCTGCTGTAACTGGAGAAAATCCAGGAGGTTCTGCCCTCCAGGCCGAGATGAGGCCCATTTCCGCTGAGGCGTCTCGAGGCTAATCACACCTAACCTCTGGAACTTCCAAAGGGTCCTTCACACCCTTGCTACAACTCAAGAAGTTCCCCGACATACCCGTCTCCACTCGAGAGGAAGCACAACAGTCCCGCCCACATCCAGAGGAGCCCCGTTTCCGCCTCCTAGCTTAAGAGAGGATTCTTTCCCTGCGTGGGTGGGAAAGAATTCCCCGTGTTCCCGTCGCATCTCAAGAGCAGGAGATCTCCACAGGAAAGGCAAGAGGGACTCCAGGGTCTTGCCAGCATTCCAAGAGTCCCCCAGATGTCTAAGTCCATTCCAGAAGAACCTGTTTTCCCTGCACTGCCTCGAATTTCACGCCGAGGATCGACTCACACCACCGTGGCACGTGGACAGCCCTGTTGGAAAGCCTCGTGTGAAAGCCTCAATGGAAAGCGACAGATCCCTTGATCCACACGTCAGAAAGCGTGACACTGCTGCTACATCCCGTGAGGAATTGGCAGGTGCATGCCCCCACATGAGATGAGGACTGAATCCCGGTGGCAAGACTCCAGAAGTATGGTAAAGACTCATGTCAGCACTGGAGAGGCATCCTCAGGGTCTGGCCCCGACTCCACACAAGGTCTTAGCCACCGGCATCGATGGGTGAGAATCCCTAGAGGCCCCCTGGTAACTCGCATGGGGACTGGCCTTTCCTGAGGCCACCAGAGCGGGTCCCTGAGGTCCGCATCGTTAACTCCGAGAGCACTGCCGCAACTGGGTAAAATCCAGGAGGTTCTCCCCTCCAGGCGAGATGAGGCCCATTTCCCCTGAGGCCTATTATGCTGTATGTAATTTCCACTGATATTTAGAGCTTCACATACCTGTTAATTAACGTGGCTACAAAGACAGGGCCATTGTCGGATTCTATACTGGTTGGAAACCCAAGTCTGGGAATTATTTCTCAACATCAGCGAGCTACTTCATTTTCTTTTTCAGATCAGGTAGGGAAGGCCTCTGCCCAACCGGAGAAGTACTACTATTCTAGTAAGTCATGATAACAGGTGACTGCCTTTGCTTCCCCGAAGGACACTTCGCTTTCCCTGCATCCTGAGAACTCCACGTCTCAGCCAGTTGGAAAAGCGCTTCTTGGAGGTCATTATTCAGGGGCAACTTCCCCTGGAGCCCGGGGCCATAGGGAGCGGCTCCACACTCCCAGGGAAAGGCAGAGCCACAGCCACACATCTGTCCCATCCCCTTTGCTCTGTAGGAGAGCTCTAGTGAGCCTAGGTCTGTCAGGAAAATTCTTGGCTCCTATGGGGACACATTCTATGTGTGAAACTGCATCCAGGACCTAGGGGCCACAGGGCGCCTGTTTCTCTCGGGGCAGGGGGTGGGGGCCTGAAGCAGTGCGGCCCAGCAACAGCTTCCACATCCATCCAATTGCTCTTTTCTTACCTCTGATAGAACTAGCTTTGTTCCAGCCTTTGGCAATTTGGAGGCAAGCGGGCCCCTTCCTCCCCAAGGAGGCATGGGACCTAGTTTGAGTGGAAAGGCCCCTCACGGAGCTGAACCCAGGAAGGCACCCAGTCATGTCTGACACATTCCTGCATCCTGCTTCTTCATGAGCAATACCGCTATAAGCTAGGAATGTCTTTCCAAGGCTCAGAAAGGACAGGGGAGATGCATGGTGCTGCCTCTGGAATTTCGGTCCTCTGAGCAGACCTGGAGGTCTCCCCCTTGAAGGAGCTAACCAGTTTCTTCCAAATACAGGCTTGCAAACACACACTGGGTGGCTGCCTCTTCTTCCCTGTAGGACGATCACTTTCCCCGCATCCTGTGAACTCTGCATCACAGCCTGCTGGAAAAGCGCTTCTTGGAGGTCATTTTTCAGGGACAATTTTCCCTGGAGCCCGGGCCATAGGGAGGGCCCCATGCTCGCTGGGAAAGGCAGAGTCACATCCACAGTCTGTTCTACCCCTTTTGCCCTGTAGGAGAGCTCTAGTGAGCCTAGGTCTGTCAGGAAAATTCTTGGCTCCTATGGGGACACACCCTGTGTGTTAACCTGCATATCGGACCTAGGGGCCACAGGGTGCCTGTTCCTCTCCGGGGGGACCCTGAAGTGGTGCGCCCAGCAACAGCCTGAACATCCATCGATTGCTCTTTTCTTCCTTCTGATAGAGCTAGCTTTGCTTCTCGCTTTGGCATTTCGGAAGCCGGGGAGCCCCACCGCTGTTGTCCTGGGTCTATTGGTACCGGGTCTATTGGACCCCAGCATGGCACTCGCCCCCTCAGACACACTCCCGCAGCCTCCTTCCCCATGGGCAGGACTGTTCTGACCTAGGAATGTGTTCCAAAGGCTCAGAAAATGCAGGGAGACACACGGCCCTGACTCTGGAACTGAGGCCGTTGGAGCAGGCCTGGAGGTCTGACGTCTGAGACGCCAAACACTTGCTGCAAGATACAGGTGTGAAAACACACTCTCTGGGGTGCCTTTCCTTCCTCCAAGGAAGAGAGCTTTTCCAGTCTCCTCCGTGCTGAGTCATACAAGGCTGCAAAGGTCTGGCTTAGAGGCATTTCTCAGCGGCAATGGCCCCTGAGGCCCTGCACCCAGGGA
>NW_017191231.1:0-10878 GCF_001704415.2 Capra hircus
CCCGAGGAGGCTCGCTTCCCTGCTGGCTGTGCACTCGCCTATCAGGCGGGGGCGCAGGGCTCCTCCAGCAGGTCTTGCCTCAGGGGCTGCTTCCCCTGAGTTGGGGCTGTGGGCAGGAACGCCAGACACGCAGGATCAGGCCCCAAACACCTGCACATGTCTCTGCTGGGGAGGAGAGTGCTAGGGAACCTACGTCTGTCATACACTTTCTGGGCACCCAAGGAATCAGCTCCGTGTGTGCGGGGCTGAAAACCCCAGCCAGGGCCCTGGGAGCCTGGTGCTCTCCGTGTGGCGCTGAATCTGGGCGGCCAAGCAACCGCTGGAGGAGCCCTGCAGTTGCCCTTCCCTTCCCTCTGACAGAATTCTCGACTGCTGGAGCCCTTGGCAGTGTGCAAGCCCACCAGCCCCTAAGCTCTCCTTAAGGAGGACTGGGACCTAAGTGCAAAGGCAAGGCAGGATTGGAGCTGAGGCAAGAAAGGCGCCAGTGGCGACTCCCAGGCTCCTGCTGCCTGCTCCTTCCTGGAGAGGCAGCCTAAAAGCAAGGCAAGTCTGGGCAAGGCTAGCCCCCCGGCAGAGCAGCCTCGCGCCAGGAACTCTGCCAGATCGGGGCTCTGAGCAGAGCTAGAGCTCTGCCGTACTGGAGGCGCACTTAGCTCCGTGCAAGCAGGGCTTTCACTTGACGGGGCTGGGCTGCCTCCTCTTCCCCCGAGGAGGCTCGCTTCCCTGCTGGCTGTGCACTCGCCTATCAGGCGGGGGGCGCAGGGCTCCTCCAGCAGGTCTTGCCTCAGGGGCTGCTTCCCCTGAGTTGGGGCTGTGGGCAGGAACCCAGACACGCAGGATCAGGCCCCAAACACCTGCACATGTCTCTGCTGGGGAGGAGAGTGCTAGGGAACCTACGTCTGTCATACACTTTCTGGGCACCCAAGGAATCAGCCTCCGTGTGTGCGGGGCTGAAAACCCCAGCCAGGGGCCCTGGGAGCCTGGTGCTCTCCGGTGCGGCGCTGATTCTAGGCGGCCTAGAAACCGCTGGGAGGAGCCCTGCAGTTGCCCTTCCCTTCCCTCTGACAGAGCTCTCACTGCTGAAGCCCTTGGCAGTGTGCAACCCACCACCCCCTAAGCCCTCCCCAACCACGCCTGGCACCTATGTGCAAAGGCAAGGCAGGATTGGAGCTGAGGCAAGGAAGGCACCAGTGGCGTCTCCCAGGCTCGCTCAGACAGCTCCTTCCTGGGGAGGGAGCCTAAAAGCAAGGCAAGTCTGGGCAAGGCGAGCCCCCGGCCGAGCAGCCTCGCGCCAGAAACTCTGCCAGATCGGGGCTCTGAGCAGAGCTAGAGCTCTGCCGTACTGGAGGCCCACTTAGCTCCGTGCAAGCAGGGCTTTCCTCTTGACTGGGCTCGGCTGCCTCCTCTTCTCCCGAGGAGGCTCGCTACACTGCTGGCTGTGCTCTCGCCTATCAGGCGGGCGCGCAGGGCTCCTCCAGCAGGTCTTGCCTCAGGGGCTGCTTCCCCTGAGTTGAGGCTGTGGGCGGGAACCCAGACACGCAGGATAAGGCCCCAACCACCTGCACATGTCTCTGCTGGGGAGGAGAGTGCTAGGGAACCTACGTCTCTCACACACTTTCTAGGCACCCACGGAGTCAGCCTCTGGGAGTGTGGGGATGCAAAACCCAGCCAGGGGCCCTTGGAACCTGGTGCTCTCCGTGCGGAGCTTTGTCTGGGCGGCCAAGGAACCGCTGAAGGAGCCCTGCTGTTGCCCTTCGCTTCCCTCTGACAGAGCTTTCACTGCTGGAGCCCTTGGCAGTGTGCAACCCACCAGCCCCTAAGCCCTCCTCAAGGACGCTTGGGACCTAAGTGCAAAGGCAAGGCAGGGGTAGAGCTGAAGCCAGGAAGGCGCCAGTGGCGTTTCCGAGCCTCACACAGCCTGCTCCTTCCTGGGGAGGGAGCCTTAAAGCAAGGCAAGTCTGCGCAAGGCTCGCCTATGGCAGAGCATCTTGGTGCCAGGAACTCTGCCAGATCGGGCCTCTGAACAGAGCTAGAGATCTGCCGTACTGGAGTCGCACTTAGCTTCGTGGAAGCAGGGATTTCAGCTTGACGGGGACTTGCTGCCTCCTCTTCCCCCGAGGAGGCTCGCTTCCCTGCTGGCTGTGCACTCGCCTATCAGGCGGGGGCGCAGGGCTCCTCCAGCAGGTCTTGCCTCAGGGGCTGCTTCCCCTGAGTTGGGGCTGTGGGCAGGAACCCAGACACGCAGGATCAGGCCCCAAACACCTGCACATGTCTCTGCTGGGGAGGAGAGTGCTAGGGAACCTACGTCTGTCATACACTTTCTGGGCACCCAAGGAATCAGCCTCCGTGTGTGCGGGGCTGAAAAACCCCAGCCAGGGGACCTGGGAGCCTGGTGCTCTCCGTGTGGCGCTGAATCTGGGCGGCCAAGCAACCGCTGGAGGAGCCCTGCAGTTGCCCTTCCCTTCCCTCTGACAGAATTCTCACTGCTGGAGCCCTTGGCAGTGTGCAACCCACCAGCCCTAAGCTCTCCTTAAGGAGGACTGGGACCTAAGTGCAAAGGCAAGGCAGGATTGGAGCTGAGGCAAGAAAGGCGCCAGTGGCGACTCCCAGGCTCCTGCTGCCTGCTCCTTCCTGGAGAGGCAGCCTAAAAGCAAGGCAAGTCTGGGCAAGGCTAGCCCCGGCAGAGCAGCCTCGCGCCAGGAACTCTGCCAGATCGGGGCTCTGAAGCAGAGCTAGAGCTCTGCCGTACTGGAGGCGCACTTAGCTCCGTGCAAGCAGGGCTTTCAACTTGACGGGGCTGGGCTGCCTCCTCTTCCCCCGAGGAGGCTCGCTTCCCTGCTGGCTGTGCACTCGCCTATCAGGCGGGGGCGCAGGGCTCCTCCAGCAGGTCTTGCCTCAGGGGCTGCTTCCCCTGAGTTGGGGCTGTGGGCAGGAACCCAGACACGCAGGATCAGGCCCCAACACCTGCACATGTCTCTGCTGGGGAGGAGAGTGCTAGGGAACCTACGTCTGTCATACACTTTCTGGGCACCCAAGGAATCAGCCTCCGTGTGTGCGGGGCTGAAAACCCCAGCCAGGGGCCCTGGGAGCCTGGTGCTCTCGGTGCGGCGCTGATTCTAGGCGGCCTAGAAACCGCTGGAGGAGCCCTGCAGTTGCCCTTCCCTTCCCTCTGACAGAGCTCTCACTGCTGAAGCCCTTGGCAGTGTGCAACCCACCACCCCCTAAGCCCTCCCCAACCACGCCTGGCACCTATGTGCAAAGGCAAGGCAGGATTGGAGCTGAGGCAAGGAAGGCACCAGTGGCGTCTCCCAGGCTCGCTCAGACAGCTCCTTCCTGGGGAGGGAGCCTAAAAGCAAGGCAAGTCTGGGCAAGGCGAGCCCCCGGCCGAGCAGCCTCGCGCCAGAAACTCTGCCAGATCGGGGCTCTGAGCAGAGCTAGAGCTCTGCCGTACTGGAGGCCCACTTAGCTCCGTGCAAGCAGGGCTTTCCTCTTGACTGGGCTCGGCTGCCTCCTCTTCTCCCGAGGAGGCTCGCTACACTGCTGGCTGTGCTCTCGCCTATCAGGCGGGCGCGCAGGGCTCCTCCAGCAGGTCTTGCCTCAGGGGCTGCTTCCCCTGAGTTGGAGGCTGTGGGCGGGAACCCAGACACGCAGGATAAGGCCCCAACCACCTGCACATGTCTCTGCTGGGGAGGAGAGTGCTAGGGAACCTACGTCTCTCACACACTTTCTAGGCACCCACGGAGTCAGCCTCTGGGAGTGTGGGGATGCAAAACCCCAGCCAGGGGCCCTTGGAACCTGGTGCTCTCCGTGCGGAGCTTTGTCTGGGCGGCCAAGGAAACCGCTGAAGGAGCCCTGCTGTTGCCCTTCGCTTCCCTCTGACCAGAGCTTTCACTGCTGGAGCCCTTGGCAGTGTGCAACCCACCAGCCCTAAGCCCTCCTCAAGGACGCTTGGACCTAAGTGCAAAGGCAAGGCAGGGGTAGAGCTGAAGCCAGGAAGGCGCCAGTGGCGTTTCCGAGCCTCACACAGCCTGCTCCTTCCTGGGGAGGGAGCCTTAAAGCAAGGCAAGTCTGCGCAAGGCTCGCCTATGGCAGAGCATCTTGGTGCCAGGAACTCTGCCAGATCGGGCCTCTGAACAGAGCTAGAGATCTGCCGTACTGGAGTCGCACTTAGCTTCGTGGAAGCAGGGATTTCAGCTTGACGGGGACTTGCTGCCTCCTCTTCCCCGAGGAGGCTCGCTTCCCTGCTGGCTGTGCACTCGCCTATCAGGCGGGGCGCAGGGCTCCTCCAGCAGGTCTTGCCTCAGGGGCTGCTTCCCCTGAGTTGGGGCTGTGGGCAGGAACCCAGACACGCAGGATCAGGCCCCAAACACCTGCACATGTCTCTGCTGGGAGGAGAGTGCTAGGGAACCTACGTCTGTCATACACTTTCTGGGCACCCAAGGAATCAGCCTCCGTGTGTGCGGGGCTGAAAACCCAGCCAGGGCCCTGGGAGCCTGGTGCTCTCCGTGTGGCGCTGAATCTGGGCGGCCAAGCAACCGCTGGAGGAGCCCTGCAGTTGCCCTTCCCTTCCCTCTGACAGAATTCTCACTGCTGGAGCCCTTGGCAGTGTGCAACCCACCAGCCCCTAAGCTCTCCTTAAGGAGGACTGGGACCTAAGTGCAAAGGCAAGGCAGGATTGGAGCTGAGGCAAGAAAGGCGCCAGTGGCGACTCCCAGGCTCCTGCTGCCTGCTCCTTCCTGGAGAGGCAGCCTAAAAGCAAGGCAAGTCTGGGCAAGGCTAGCCCCCGGCAGAGCAGCCTCGCGCCAGGAACTCTGCCAGATCGGGGCTCTGAGCAGAGCTAGAGCTCTGCCGTACTGGAGGCGCACTTAGCTCCGTGCAAGCAGGGCTTTCAACTTGACGGGGCTGGGCTGCCTCCTCTTCCCCGAGGAGGCTCGCTTCCCTGCTGGCTGTGCACTCGCCTATCAGGCGGGGGCGCAGGGCTCCTCCAGCAGGTCTTGCCTCAGGGGCTGCTTCCCCTGAGTTGGGGCTGTGGGCAGGAACCCAGACACGCAGGATCAGGCCCCAACCACCTGCACATGTCTCTGCTGGGGAGGAGAGTGCTAGGGAACCTACGTCTGTCATACACTTTCTGGGCACCCAAGGAATCAGCCTCCGTGTGTGCGGGGCTGAAAACCCCAGCCAGGGGCCCTGGGAGCCTGGTGCTCTCGGTGCGGCGCTGATTCTAGGCGGCCTAGAAACCGCTGGAGGAGCCCTGCAGTTGCCCTTCCTTCCCTCTGACAGAGCTCTCACTGCTGAAGCCCTTGGCAGTGTGCAACCCACCACCCCCTAAGCCCTCCCAACCACGCCTGGCACCTATGTGCAAAGGCAAGGCAGGATTGGAGCTGAGGCAAGGAAGGCACCAGTGGCGTCTCCCAGGCTCGCTCAGACAGCTCCTTCCTGGGGAGGGAGCCTAAAAGCAAGGCAAGTCTGGGCAAGGCGAGCCCCCGGCCGAGCAGCCTCGCGCCAGAAACTCTGCCAGATCGGGGCTCTGAGCAGAGCTAGAGCTCTGCCGTACTGGAGGCCACTTAGCTCCGTGCAAGCAGGGCTTTCCTCTTGACTGGGCTCGGCTGCCTCCTCTTCTCCGAGGAGGCTCGCTACACTGCTGGCTGTGCTCTCGCCTATCAGGCGGGCGCGCAGGGCTCCTCCAGCAGGTCTTGCCTCAGGGGCTGCTTCCCCTGAGTTGAGGCTGTGGGCGGGAACCCAGACACGCAGGATAAGGCCCCAACCACCTGCACATGTCTCTGCTGGGGAGGAGAGTGCTAGGGAACCTACGTCTCTCACACACTTTCTAGGCACCCACGGAGTCAGCCTCTGGGAGTGTGGGGATGCAAAACCCAGCCAGGGGCCCTTGGAACCTGGTGCTCTCCGTGCGGAGCTTTGTCTGGGCGGCCAAGGAACCGCTGAAGGAGCCCTGCTGTTGCCCTTCGCTTCCCTCTGACAGAGCTTTCACTGCTGGAGCCCTTGGCAGTGTGCAACCCACCAGCCCCTAAGCCCTCCTCAAGGACGCTTGGGACCTAAGTGCAAAGGCAAGGCAGGGGTAGAGCTGAAGCCAGGAAGGCGCCAGTGGCGTTTCCGAGCCTCACACAGCCTGCTCCTTCCTGGGGAGGGAGCCTTAAAGCAAGGCAAGTCTGCGCAAGGCTCGCCTATGGCAGAGCATCTTGGTGCCAGGAACTCTGCCAGATCGGGCCTCTGAACAGAGCTAGAGATCTGCCGTACTGGAGTCGCACTTAGCTTCGTGGAAGCAGGGATTTCAGCTTGACGGGGACTTGCTGCCTCCTCTTCCCCGAGGAGGCTCGCTTCCCTGCTGGCTGTGCACTCGCCTATCAGGCGGGGGCGCAGGGCTCCTCCAGCAGGTCTTGCCTCAGGGGCTGCTTCCCCTGAGTTGGGGCTGTGGGCAGGAACCCAGACACGCAGGATCAGGCCCCAAACACCTGCACATGTCTCTGCTGGGGAGGAGAGTGCTAGGGAACCTACGTCTGTCATACACTTTCTGGGCACCCAAGGAATCAGCCTCCGTGTGTGCGGGGCTGAAAACCCCAGCCAGGGGCCTGGGAGCCTGGTGCTCTCCGTGTGGCGCTGAATCTGGGCGGCCAAGCAACCGCTGGAGGAGCCCTGCAGTTGCCCTTCCCTTCCCTCTGACAGAATTCTCACTGCTGGAGCCCTTGGCAGTGTGCAACCCACCAGCCCCTAAGCTCTCCTTAAGGAGGACTGGGACCTAAGTGCAAAGGCAAGGCAGGATTGGAGCTGAGGCAAGAAAGGCGCCAGTGGCGACTCCCAGGCTCCTGCTGCCTGCTCCTTCCTGGAGAGGCAGCCTAAAAGCAAGGCAAGTCTGGGCAAGGCTAGCCCCGGCAGAGCAGCCTCGCGCCAGGAACTCTGCCAGATCGGGGCTCTGAGCAGAGCTAGAGCTCTGCCGTACTGGAGGCGCACTTAGCTCCGTGCAAGCAGGGCTTTCAACTTGACGGGGCTGGGCTGCCTCCTCTTCCCCGAGGAGGCTCGCTTCCCTGCTGGCTGTGCACTCGCCTATCAGGCGGGGGCGCAGGGCTCCTCCAGCAGGTCTTGCCTCAGGGGCTGCTTCCCCTGAGTTGGGGCTGTGGGCAGGAACCCAGACACGCAGGATCAGGCCCCAACCACCTGCACATGTCTCTGCTGGGGAGGAGAGTGCTAGGGAACCTACGTCTGTCATACACTTTCTGGGCACCCAAGGAATCAGCCTCCGTGTGTGCGGGGCTGAAAACCCCAGCCAGGGGCCCTGGGAGCCTGGTGCTCTCGGTGCGGCGCTGATTCTAGGCGGCCTAGAAACCGCTGGAGGAGCCCTGCAGTTGCCCTTCCCTTCCCTCTGACAGAGCTCTCACTGCTGAAGCCCTTGGCAGTGTGCAACCCACCACCCCTAAGCCCTCCCCAACCACGCCTGGCACCTATGTGCAAAGGCAAGGCAGGATTGGAGCTGAGGCAAGGAAGGCACCAGTGGCGTCTCCCAGGCTCGCTCAGACAGCTCCTTCCTGGGGAGGGAGCCTAAAAGCAAGGCAAGTCTGGGCAAGGCGAGCCCCCGCCGAGCAGCCTCGCGCCAGAAACTCTGCCAGATCGGGGCTCTGAGCAGAGCTAGAGCTCTGCCGTACTGGAGGCCCACTTAGCTCCGTGCAAGCAGGGCTTTCCTCTTGACTGGGCTCGGCTGCCTCCTCTTCTCCCGAGGAGGCTCGCTACACTGCTGGCTGTGCTCTCGCCTATCAGGCGGGCGCGCAGGGCTCCTCCAGCAGGTCTTGCCTCAGGGGCTGCTTCCCCTGAGTTGAGGCTGTGGGCGGGAACCCAGACACGCAGGATAAGGCCCCAACCACCTGCACATGTCTCTGCTGGGAGGAGAGTGCTAGGGAACCTACGTCTCTCACACACTTTCTAGGCACCCACGGAGTCAGCCTCTGGGAGTGTGGGGATGCAAAACCCAGCCAGGGGCCCTTGGAACCTGGTGCTCTCCGTGCGGAGCTTTGTCTGGGCGGCCAAGGAACCGCTGAAGGAGCCCTGCTGTTGCCCTTCGCTTCCCTCTGACAGAGCTTTCACTGCTGGAGCCCTTGCAGTGTGCAACCCACCAGCCCCTAAGCCCTCCTCAAGGACGCTTGGGACCTAAGTGCAAAGGCAAGGCAGGGGTAGAGCTGAAGCCAGGAAGGCGCCAGTGGCGTTTCCGAGCCTCACACAGCCTGCTCCTTCCTGGGGAGGGAGCCTTAAAGCAAGGCAAGTCTGCGCAAGGCTCGCCTATGGCAGAGCATCTTGGTGCCAGGAACTCTGCCAGATCGGGCCTCTGAACAGAGCTAGAGATCTGCCGTACTGGAGTCGCACTTAGCTTCGTGGAAGCAGGGATTTCAGCTTGACGGGGACTTGCTGCCTCCTCTTCCCCCGAGGAGGCTCGCTTCCCTGCTGGCTGTGCACTCGCCTATCAGGCGGGGGCGCAGGGCTCCTCCAGCAGGTCTTGCCTCAGGGGCTGCTTCCCTGAGTTGGGGCTGTGGGCAGGAACCCAGACACGCAGGATCAGGCCCCAACACCTGCACATGTCTCTGCTGGGGAGGAGAGTGCTAGGGAACCTACGTCTGTCATACACTTTCTGGGCACCCAAGGAATCAGCCTCCGTGTGTGCGGGGCTGAAAACCCCAGCCAGGGGCCCTGGAGCCTGGTGCTCTCCGTGTGGCGCTGAATCTGGGCGGCCAAGCAACCGCTGAGGAGCCCTGCAGTTGCCCTTCCCTTCCCTCTGACAGAATTCTCACTGCTGGAGCCCTTGGCAGTGTGCAACCCACCAGCCCTAAGCTCTCCTTAAGGAGGACTGGGACCTAAGTGCAAAGGCAAGGCAGGATTGGAGCTGAGGCAAGAAAGGCGCCAGTGGCGACTCCCAGGCTCCTGCTGCCTGCTCCTTCCTGGAGAGGCAGCCTAAAGCAGGCAAGTCTGGGCAAGGCTAGCCCCGGCAGAGCAGCCTCGCGCCAGGAACTCTGCCAGATCGGGGCTCTGAGCAGAGCTAGAGCTCTGCCGTACTGGAGGCGCACTTAGCTCGTGCAAGCAGGGCTTTCAACTTGACGGGGCTGGGCTGCCTCCTCTTCCCCGAGGAGGCTCGCTTCCCTGCTGGCTGTGCACTCGCCTATCAGGCGGGGGCGCAGGGCTCCTCCAGCAGGTCTTGCCTCAGGGGCTGCTTCCCCTGAGTTGGGGCTGTGGGCAGGAACCCAGACACGCAGGATCAGGCCCCAACACCTGCACATGTCTCTGCTGGGGAGGAGAGTGCTAGGGAACCTACGTCTGTCATACACTTTCTGGGCACCCAAGGAATCAGCCTCCGTGTGTGCGGGGCTGAAAACCCCCAGCCAGGGGCCCTGGGAGCCTGGTGCTCTCGGTGCGGCGCTGATTCTAGGCGGCCTAGAAACCGCTGGAGGAGCCCTGCAGTTGCCCTTCCTTCCCTCTGACAGAGCTCTCACTGCTGAAGCCCTTGGCAGTGTGCAACCCACCACCCTAAGCCCTCCCACCAACGCCTGGCACCTATGTGCAAAGGCAAGGCAGGATTGGAGCTGAGGCAAGGAAGGCACCAGTGGCGTCTCCCAGGCTCGCTCAGACAGCTCCTTCCTGGGGAGGGAGCCTAAAAGCAAGGCAAGTCTGGGCAAGGCGAGCCCCCGGCGAGCAGCCTCGCGCCAGAAACTCTGCCAGATCGGGGCTCTGAGCAGAGCTAGAGCTCTGCCGTACTGGAGGCCACTTAGCTCCGTGCAAGCAGGGCTTTCCTCTTGACTGGGCTCGGCTGCCTCCTCTTCTCCGAGGAGGCTCGCTACACTGCTGCTGTGCTCTCGCCTATCAGGCGGGGCGCAGGGCTCCTCCAGCAGGTCTTGCCTCAGGGGCTGCTTCCCCTGAGTTGGGGCTGTGGGCGGGAACCCAGACACGCAGGATAAGGCCCCAACCACCTGCAATGTCTCTGCTGGGGAGGAGAGTGCTAGGGAACCTACGTCTCTCACACACTTTCTAGGCACCCACGGAGTCAGCCTCTGGGAGTGTGGGGATGCAAAACCCAGCCAGGGGCCCTTGGAACCTGGTGCTCTCCGTGCGGAGCTTTGTCTGGGCGGCCAAGGAACCGCTGAGGAGCCCTGCTGTTGCCTTCGCTTCCCTCTGACAGAGCTTTCACTGCTGAGGCCCTTGGCAGTGTGCAACCCACCAGCCCTAAGCCCTCCTCAAGGACGCTTGGGACCTAAGTGCAAAGGCAAGGCAGGGGTAGAGCTGAAGCCAGGAAGGCGCCAGTGGCGTTTCCGAGCCTCACACAGCCTGCTCCTTCCTGGGGAGGGAGCCTTAAAGCAAGGCAAGTCTGCGCAAGGCTCGCCTATGGCAGAGCATCTTGGTGCCAGGAACTCTGCCAGATCGGGCCTCTGAACAGAGCTAGAGATCTGCCGTACTGGAGTCGCACTTAGCTTCGTGGAAGCAGGGATTTCAGCTTGAGGGGACTTGCTGCCTCTCTTCCCCCCGAGGAGGCTCGCTTCCCTGCTGGCTGTGCACTCGCCTATCAGGCGGGGGCGCAGGCGCTCCCTCCAGCAGGTCTTGCCTCAGGGGCTGCTTCCCCTGAGTTGGGGCTGTGGGCAGGAACCCAGACACGCAGGATCAGGCCCCAAACACCTGCACATGTCTCTGCTGGGGAGGAGAGTGCTAGGGAACCTACGTCTGTCATACACTTTCTGGGCACCCAAGGAATCAGCCTCCGTGTGTGCGGGCTGAAAACCCCAGCCAGGGGCCCTGGGAGCCTGGTGCTCTCCGTGTGGCGCTGAATCTGGGCGGCCAAGCAACCGCTGGAGGAGCCCTGCAGTTGCCCTTCCCTTCCCTCTGACAGAATTCTCA
>NW_017191232.1:0-10877 GCF_001704415.2 Capra hircus
GATATGAGGCCCATTTGTGCTGAGGCGTCTCAGGGTAATCACACCTAACCTCTGGAACTTCCAAAGGGTCCTTCACAACCTTGCTGTAACTCAAGAAGTTGCCCGACATACCCGTCTCCACTCGATAGGAAGCACGAGAGTCCCGCCCACATACAGAGGAGCCCCGTTTCCGCCTCCTAGTTCGAGAGGAGGGATCCTTTTACTGCGTGGTCGGGAAAGAATTCCTGCCGTTTCCGTCGCATCTCAAGAGGAGGTACTCTCCACAGGAAAGGTGAGAGGAACTTCAGGTCGTGCCACCATTCCCAGAGTCCCCCAGATGTCTCAGTCCATTCCAGGGAAACCTGTTTTCCCTGCACTGCCTCGACTTTCAAAGCCGAGGGATCGACTCACACCACGGTGTCACTTGGGACAGCCCTGTGGGAAAGCCTCGTGGGAAAGCCTCGTGGGAAAGCCTCGAGGGAAAGCCACAGATTCCTTGATCCACGTGAATGGAAGCGTGACACTGCTGGAAAAGCTCGGGAGAAAAGCGCACGTGCATGCCCCCCACTCGAGACGAGGACTGACTTCCCTGGGGAGACTCCAGAAGTACCCCAAGATCCATGTCAGCAATAGTGAGGAATCCTCAGCTTCCGGCACTTTCTCCACACAAGATCTTAGGCCCCAGCATCAACGGGAGAGGAATCCCGAGAGACCCCAGAGCAACTCGCATGGGGACTGGCCTTTCCTGAGGCCACCAGAGCGCGTCACTGAGGTCCCCGTCGTAAGTCGAGAGCACCTACTGCAACTCGAGAAAATCCAGGAGGTTCTCCCCTCCAGTCGAGATGAGGCCCATTTCCGCTGAGGTGTCTCGAGGCTAATCACACCTAACCTCTGGAACTTCCAAAGGGTCCTTCACACGCTTACTGCAAATCAAATAGTTCCCTGACATACCCGGCTCCACTCGAGAGGAAGCATGAGAGTCCCGCCCACATCCAGAGGAGCCCCGTTTCCGCCTTCTAGCTCGAGAGGAGGGATCCTTTCCCTGCGTGGTGGGGAAAGAATTCCCCGCTTTCCCGTCGCATCTCAAGAGGAGGCGCTCTCCACAGGAAAGGCGAGAGGAACTCCAGGGTCGTGCCACCATTCCCAGAGTCCCCCAGATGTCTCAGTCCATTCCAGGGAAGCCTGTTTTCCCTGCATTGCCTCGACTTTCAAGCCGAGGATCAACTCACACCACGGTGGCACGTGGGACAGCCCTGTGGGAAAGCCTCGTGGGAAAGCCTAGTGGGAAAGACTCAAGGGAAAGCCGCAGATACCATGATCCACTCGAAGGGAAGCGTGACACTGCTGCTGCAGCTCGGGAGGAAAGCGCACGTACATGCCCCACTCGGGACGAGGACTGACTCCCCTGGGGAGACTCCAGAAGTACCCCAAGATCCATGTCAGCACTGGAGAGGAATCCTCAGGTTCCAGCACCGACTCCACACAAGGTCTTAGGCGTCGGCATCGACGGGAGAGGAATCCCGAGAGGCCCCGAGCAACTCGCATGGGGACTGGCCTTTCCTGAGGCCACCAGAGCGGGTCCGTGAGGACCCCGTCGTAAGTCGAGAGCACCTGCCGAAACTCGAGAAAATCCAGGAGGTTCTCCCCTCCAGGCGAGATGAGGCCATTTCCGCTGAGGCGTCTCGAGGCTAATCACATCTAACCTCAGGAACTTACAAAGGGTCCTTCACACCATTGCTGCATCTCAAGAAGTTCCCCGACATACCCGTCTCCACTCAAGAGGAAGCAGGAGAGTCCCGCCCACATCCAGAGGAGCCCCGTTTCCGCCTCCTAGCTCGAGAGGAGGGATCCTTTCCCTGCGTGGTCGGGAAAGAATTCCCGGGGTTCCCGTCGCATCTCAAGAGCTGGCGCTCTCCACAGAAAAGGCGAGAGGATCTCCTGGTCGTCCACCATTCCCAGAGTCCCCCAGATGTCTCAGTCCATTCCAGGGAAACCTGTTTTCCCTGCACTGCCTCGACTTTCATGCCGAGGATCGACTCACACCACGGTGGGCACGTGGGACAGCCCTGTGGGAAAGACTCGTGGGAAAGCCTCGTGGGAAAAGCCTCGAGGGGAAAGCCACAGATCCCTTGATCCACGCGAAGGGAAGCGTGACACTGCTGCTACAGCTCGAGAGGAAAGCGCACGTGCAGGCCGCCACTCGAGACGAGGACTGACTCCCCTTTTGTGACTCAGAAGTACCCCAAGATCCATGTCAGCACTGGAGAGGAATTCTCAGGTTCCCGGCACCGACGCCACACAAGGTCTTAAGCCAGCGTGACACTGCTGCTACAGCTCGAGTGGAAAGCACACGTGCAGGCCCCCAATCGAGACGAGGACTGACTCCCCTGGGGAGACTCCAGAAGTACCCCAAGATCCATGTCAGCACTGGAGAGAAGTCCTCAGGTTCCGGAACAGACTCCACACAAGGTCTTAGGCCCTGGCATCGACGGGAGAGGAATCCCGAGAGGCCCCCGAGCAACTCCCATGGGGACTGGCCTTTCCTGAGGCGACCAGACCGGGTCCCTGAGGTCCCCAGTCGTAAGTTGAGAGCACCTGCCGCAACTCGAGTAAATCCAGGATGTTCTCCCCTCCAGGCGAGATGAGGCCCATTTCCGCTGAGGCGTCTCGAGGCTAATCACATTTAACATGTGGAAATTCCAAAGGGTCCTTCACACCCTTGCTGCAACTCAAGAAGTTCCCCGACATACCTGTCTCCACTCGAAAGGAAGCCCGAGAATCCAGCCCACATCCAGAGGAGCCACGTTTTCGCCCCCAGCTCGAGAGGAGGGATCCTTTCCCTGCGTGGTGGGGAAAGAATTCACAGGGTTTCCGTTGCATCTCAAGAGGAGGCGCTCTCCACAGGAAAGGCGAGAGGAACTCCAGTGTCGTGCCACCATTCCCATAGACCCCATATCTCAGTCCATTCCAGGGAAACCTGTTTTCCCTGCACTGCGTCGACTTTCAAGCCGAGGATCGACTCACGCCACGGTGGCACGTGGGACAGCCCTGTGGGAAAGCCTCGTGGGAAAGCCTCGTGGGAAAGCCTCGAGGGAAAGCCACGGATCCCTTGATCCAAGCGAAGGGAAACGTGACACTGCTGCTACAGCTCGAGAGGAAAGCGCACGTGCAGGCCCCCACTCGAGACGAGGACTGACTCCCCTGGGGAGACTCAGAAGTACCCCAAGATCCATGTCAGCACTGGAAAGGTATTCTAAGGTTCCGGCACCAACGCCACACAAGGTCTTAAGCCAGCGTGACACTGCTGCTACAGCTCGAGAGGAAAGCACACGTGCAGGCCCCCACTCGAGACCGAGGACTGACTCCCCTGGGGAGACTCCAGAAGTACCCCAAGATCCATGTCAGCACTGGAGAGGAATCCTCAGGTTCCGGTAACGACTCCACACAAGGTCTTAGGCCCTGGCATCGACAGGAGAGGAATCCCGAGAGGCTCCCGAGCAATTCGCATGGAGACTGGCCTTTCCTGAGGCCACCAGAGCGGGTCCCTGAGGTCCCCGTCGCAAGTAGAGAGCACCTGCCGCAGCTCGAGTAAATCCAGGAGGTTCTCCCCTCCATGTGAGATGAGGCCCATTTCCGCTGAGCCGTCTCGGGGCTATTCACACCTAACCTCTGGAACTTCAAAAGGGTCCTTCACACCCTTGCTGCAACTCAAGAAGTTCCCCGACATACCCGTCTCCACTCGAGAGGAAGCACGAGTGTCCCGCCCACATCTAGAGGAGCCGCCTTTCCGCCTCCTAGCTCGAGAGGAGGGATCCATTCCCTGCGTGGTCGGGAAAGAATTCCCGGCGTTTCCGTCGCATCTCAAGAGGAGGCGCTCTCCACAGCAAAGGCAAGAGGAACTCCAGGGTCGTGCCAGCATTCCCAGAGTCCCCCAGATGTCTCAGTCCATTCCAGGGAAACCTGTTTTCCCTGCACTGCGTCGACTTACAAGCAGAGGATCGACTCACATCAAGGTGGCACGTGGGTCAGCCCTGTGGGAAAGCCTCGTGGGAAAGCCTCGTGGGAAAGCCTCCTTGGAAAGCCTCGTGGGAAAGCCTCAATGGTAAGCCACAGATCTCTTGATCCACGCGAAGGGAAGTGTGACTCTGCTGCTACAGCTTGGAAGGAAACAGCACGTTCATGCCCCCACTGGAGACGAGGACCGACTCCATTGAGGAAACTGCAGAAGTACCCAAATATCCATGTCGGCACTGGAGAGGAATCCTCAGGTTCTGGCGCCGACTCCACACAAGGTCTTAGGCCCCGGCATCGTCGGGAGAGGAATGCCGACAGGCCCCCGAGCAACTAGCATGGGGACTGGCCTTTCCTGAGGCCACCAGAGCGTGTCCCTGAGGTCCCCGTCTTAAGTCAAGAGCACCTGCCTCAACTCGAGAAAATCCAGGAGGTTCTCCCCTCCAGGAGAGATGAGGCCCATTTCGGCTGAGACGTCTCGAGGCTAATCACACCTAACTTCTGGAACTTCCAAAGGGTCCCTCACACCCTTGCTGCAACTTAAGAAGTTCCCCGACATACCCGTCTCCACTCGAGAGGAAGCACGAGAGTTTTGCCCACATCCAGAAGAGCCCCGTTTCCGCCTCCTAGCTCGAGAGGAGGGATCCTTTCCCTGCGTGGAGGGGTAAGAATTCCCCGCGTTCCCGTTGCATCTCCAGAGGAGGCGCTCTCCACAGGAAAGGCGAGAGGAACTACAGGGTCGTGCCACCATTCCTAGAGTTTCCCAGATGTCTCAGTCCATTCCAGGGAAACCTGTTTTCCATGCACTGCCTCGACTTTCAAGCCGAGGATCGACTCACACAACGGTGGCACGTGGGACAGGCCTGTGGGAAAGCCTCGTGGGAAAGCCTCGGGGGAAAGCCTCGAGGGAAAGCCGCTGATCCCTTGATCCACGCGAAGGGAAGCGTGACACTGCTGCTACAACTCGGGAGGAAAGCGCACGTGAATGCCCCCACTCGAGACGAGGACTGACTCCCCTGGGGAGACTCCAGAAGTACCCCAAGATCCATGTCAGCGCTGGAGAGGAAAGCTCACGTTCCGGCACCGAATCCACACCAGGTCTTAGGCCCCTGCATCGACGGGAGAGGAATCCCGAGAGGCCCCTGAGCAACTCGCATGGGGACTGGCCTTTCCTGAGGCCACCGGAGCAGTTCCCTGAGGTCCCCGTCAGAAGTCGAGAGCACCTGCCGCAACTCGAGAAAATCCAGGAGGTTCTCCCCTCCAGGCGAGATGAGGCCCATTTCCGCTGAGGCGTCTCGAGGCTAACACCTAACCTCTGGGACTCCCAAAGGGTCCTTCACACCCTTGCTGCAACTCAACAAGTTCCCCGACATACCCGTCTCCACTCGAGGGGAAGCACGAGAGTTCTCCCCACCACCAGAGGAACCCCGTTTCCGCCTCCTAGCTCCAGAGGAGGGATCCTTTCCCTTCGTGGTCGGGGAAAAATTCCGGCGTTCCCGTCACAACTCAAGAGGAGGCGCTCTCCACAGGAAAGGCGAGAGGAACTCCAGGGTCGTGCCACCATTCCCAGAGTCCCCCAGATGTCTCAGTCCATTTCAGGGAACCCTGTTTTCCATGCGCTGCCTTGACTTTCAAGCCGAGGATCGACTCACACCACGGTGGCACGTGGGACAGCCCTGTGGCAAAGCCTCGTGGGAAAGCCTCGTGGGAAAACGTCGTGGGAAAGCCACAGATCCCTTGATCCACTCCATGGAAAGCATGACACTGCTGCTACAGCTCGGGAGGAAGGCACACGTGCATTCCCCCACTCGAGACGAGTACTGAATTCCCTGGGGATACTCCAGAAGTACCCCAAGATCCATGTCAGCACTGGAGAGGAATCCTCAGGTTCCAGCACCAACTTCACACAAGATCTTAGGCTCCGTCATCGACGTAGAGGAATCCCGAGAGGCCCCCGAGCAACTCGCAAGGGGACTGGCCTTTCCTGAGGCCACCAGAGCAGGTCCCTGAGGTCCCCGTCGTACGTCAAGAGCACCTGCCGCAACTCGAGGAAATCCAGGAGGTTCTCCCCTCCAGGCGAGATGAGGCCCATTTCCCCTGAGGCGTATCGAGGCTAATCACACCTAACCTCTGGAACTTCCAAAGGGTCCTTCACACCCTTGCTGCAACTCAAGAAGTTCCCCAACATACCCGTCTCCACTCGAGAGGAAGCACGAGAGTCCCGCCCTAATCCAGAGGAGCCCTGTTTCCGCCTCAGAGCTCCAGAGGAGGGATACGAACACTGCGTGGTCGGAAAAGAATTCCCGGCGTTCCCGTCGCATGTCAAGTGGATTCGCTCTCCACAAGAAAGGCGAGAGGAACTCCAGGGTCGTGTCACCATTCCCAGAGACCCCAGATGTCTCAGTCCATTACAGGGAAAACTGTTTTCCCTGCACTGCCTCGACTTTCAAGCCGAGGATCGACTCACACCAGGGTGGCACGTGGACAGCCCTGTGCGAAAGCCTCGTGGGAAAGCCTCGTGGGAAAGCCTCGAGGGAAAGCCACAGATCCCTTGATCCACACGAAGGGAAGTGTGACACCGCTGCTACAGCTCGGGAGGAAAGCGCACGTGCATGCCACCACTCGAGATGAGGACTGACTCCCCTGGGGAGACTCCAGAAGTACCCCAAGCTCCATGTCAGTACTGGAGAGGAAACCTCAGGTTCCCGCACTGACTCCACACAAGGTCTTAGTCCCCGGCATCGACGGGAGAGGAATCCCGAGAGGCCCCGAGCAACTCGCATGGGGACTGGCCTTTCCTGAGGCCACCACAGAGGGTCCATGAGGTTCCCGTCGTAAGTCGAGAGCACCTGCCGCAACTCGAGAAAATCCAGGAGGTTCTCCCCTCCAGGCGAGATGAGACCCATTTCCGCTGAGGCGTCTCGAGGCTAATCACACCTAACCTCTGGAACTTCCAAAGGGTCCTTCACACCCTTGCTGCAACTCATGAAGTTCCCCGACATACCCGTCTCCACTCGAAAGGAAGCACCAGAGTCCCGCCCACATCCAGAAGAGCCCCGTTTCCGCCTGATAGATCCAGAGGAGGGATCCTCTCCCTGCGTGGTCGGGAAAGAATTCCCGGCGTTCCCGGCGCATCTCAAGAGGAGGCGCTCTCCACAGGAAAGGCAAGATGAACTCGAGGGTCGTGCCACCATTCCCAGAGTCCGCCAGAAAATTCCTTGTCGGGAATTTTATTGGCCTTCCGCGTAATCCTACCTATTCAGCCTTTTTCCTCCAGTTAATCTTCTTACTACCCTATAATTTCTTAATCTAATCTTACATTAATAAATACACAAGACTTTTCACGTCAACGCCGTCCATCCGCCGAATTCCCTGGATGCAGCGGGCCTGGACACCGGCACACTAAGCTATCTTGGGGACTCTTGGAATGATGTCACGACACTGGAGTTTCTCTCGCCTTTCCTGTGGAGAGCGCCTCCTCATGAGATGCGACGTGAACACCGGGAATTCTTTCCGGAACATACAAGGAAAGGATACCTGACCGCGAGGTACGAGGCGGAAACGGGGCTCCTCTGCATGTGGTCGGGACTCTCGTGCTTCCTCTCGAGTGGAGTCAGGTATGTTGGGGAACTTCTTGAGTTGTAGCAAGTGTGTGAAGGACCCTTTGGAAGTTCCAGAGGTTAGGTATGATTAGCCTCCAGACGCCTCAGAGGAAAAGGGCCTCATCTCGCCTGGAGGGGAGAACCTCCTGGATTTTCTCGAGTTGCGGCTGGTGCTTTCGACTTATGACGGGGACCTCAGGGACCCGCTCTGGTGTCCTCAGGAAAGGCCAGTCCCCATGCGAGTTGCTCGGGGCCTCTCGGGATTCCTCTCCCTTCGACACCGGGGCCTAAGACCTTGTGTGGAGTCGGTGCGGGAACCTGAGGATTCCTCTCCAGTGCTGACGTGGATCTTGGGGTACCTCCGGAGTCTCCCCAGGGGAGTCAGTCCTCGTTTCAAGAAGGGGCATGCACGTGTGCTTTCCTCCCGAATTGCAGCAGCAGTGTCACGCTTCCCTTCCCGTGGATCAAGGAATCAGTGGCTTTTCCTCGGGGCATTCACATGAGGCTTTCACACGAGGCTTTCCCACAGGGCTGTCCCACGTGCCACCGTGGTGTGAGTCGATCCTCGGCTTGAAAGTTGAGGCAGTGCAGGGAAAACAGGTTTCCCTGCAATGGACTGAGACATCTGGGGGACTCTGGGAATGGTGGCACCACCCTGGAGTTCCTCTCGCCTTTCCTGTGGAGAGCACCTCTTTTTGAGATGCGACGGGAACGCCGGGAATTCTTTCCCGACCACGCAGGGAACGGATCCCTGCTCTCGAGCTAGGAGGCGGAAACGGGGCTCCTCTGGATGTGGGCGGGACTCTCGTGCTTCCTCTCGAGTGGAGATGGGTTTATCTGGGAACTTCTTAAGTTGCAGCAGGGGTGTGAAGGACCCTTTGGAAGTTCCAGAGTTTAGGTGTGATTAGCCTCGAGACGCCTCAGTGGAAATGGGCCTCATCTCGCCTGGAGGGAGAACCTCCTGAATTTTCTCGAGTTGGGGCAGGTGCTCTCGACTTCCGACAGGGACCTAAGGGACCCGCTCTGTTGGCCTCAGGAAAGGCCAGTCCCCATGCGAGTTGCTCGGGGGCCTCTCGGGATTCCTCTCCCGTCGATGCCGGGGCCTAAGTCCTTGTGTGGAGTCGTGTCGGAACCTGAGAATTCCTCTCCAGTGCTGACATGGATCTTGGGGTACTTCTGGAGTCACCCCAGGGGAGTCAGTCCTCGTCTCGACTGGGGGCATGCACGTGCGCTTTCCTCCCGAGCTGTAGCAGAAGTGTCACGCTTCCCTTCGCGTGGAAAAGTGATCTGTGGGTTTCCCTCAAGGCTTTTCCACGAGGCTTTCCCACAGGGCTGTCCCACGTGCCACCGTGGTGTGAGCGATCCTCGCCTTGAAATTCGAGGCAGTGCAGGGAAAACACTTTCCTGGAATGGACTGAGACATCTGGGGGACTCTGGGAATGGTGGCACGACCCTGGAGTTCCTCTCGCCTTTCTGTGGAGAGCGCCTCCTCTTGAGATGCGACGGGAAAACCGGAATTCTTTCCCTACCACGCAGGGAAAGGATTCCTCCTCTCGAGCTATGAGGCGGAAATGGGGCTCCTCTGGATGTGGCGGGACTTTCGTGCTTCCTCTCGATAGGAGCTGGGTATGTAGGGGAACTTCTTGATTTGCAGCAAGGGTGTGAAGGACCCTTGGAAGTTCCAGAGGTTAGGTGTGATTAGCCTCGTGATGCCTCAGCGGAAATGGGCCTCATCTCGCCAGAATGGCAGAACCTCCTGGATTTTCTCGAGTTGCCAGCAGGTGCTCTCGACTTACGACGGGGACCTCAGGGACCCGCTCTGGTGGCCTCTGTAAAGGCCAGACCCCATGCGAGTAGCTTGAGGGCCTCTCAGGATTCCTCTCCCCTCGATGCCGGGGCCTACGATTTTGTGTGGAGTCGGTACTGGAACCTGAGGATTCCTCTCCAGTGCTGACATGGATCTTGGGGAACTTCTGGAGTCGCCCCAGGGGAGTCAGTCCTCCCTCTCTAGTGGGGTATGCACGTGCTTTTTTCTCCCGAGATGCAGCAGCAGTGTCACGCTTCCCTTCGCGTGGATCAAGGGATCTGGCTTCCCTGGAGGCTTTCCACGAGGCTTTCCCACGAGGCTATCCCACACGGCTGTTCCACCTGCCACGGTGGTGTGAGTCGTTCCTCGGCTTGAAAGTCGAGGCAGTGTAGGGAATACAGGTTTCCCTGGAATGGACTGAGACATCTGGTGGACTATGGAATGGTGACACGACCGTGGAGTTCATCTCGCCTTTCCTGTGGAGAGGCCTCCTCTGGAGATGCGACCGGGAACGACGGGAATTCTTTCGCCAACACGCAGATAAAAGATCCCTCCTCTCGAGCTATGAGGCAGAAACCGGGCTCCTCTGGATGTGAGAGGGACTCTCGTGCTTCCACTCTAGTGGAGACGGGTTTTGAAGGAACCCTTGGAAAGTTCAGAGGTTAGGTGTGATTAGCCTCGAGACGCCTCAGCGGAAATGGGCCTCATTACGCCTGGAGGTGTGAACCTCCTGGATTTTCTCGAGTTGCGGCAGGTGCTCTCAACTTACAAAGGGCACAACATGGACCCGCTCTGGTGGCCTTAGGAAAGGCCAGTCCACATGCGAGTTGCTCGGGGGCCTCTAGGGATTCCTCTCCCGACGATGCCGGGCCCTAAGACCTTGTGTGGAGTCGGTGCTGGAACCTGAGGATTCCTCTCCAGTGCTGACATGGATCTTGGGGTACTTCTGGAGTCTCCCCAGGGGAGTCAGTCCTCGTCTCGAGTTTGGATATGCACGTGTGCTTTCCTCCCGAGCTGTAGCCAGCATTGTCACGCTTCCCTTCGCGTGGATCAAGGGATCTGTGGCTTTCCCTCGAGGCTTTCCCACGAGGCTTTCCAATGAAACTTTCCCACAGGGCTCTCCCACGTGCCACCATGGTGTGAGTCGTTCCTCGGCTTGAAAGTCGAGGAAGTGCAGAGAAAAAAGGTTTCCCTGGAATGGACTGAGACATCTCCGAGGGATTTTCAACCGCATGCGCAACTCAACAAAGTTCCCTCGAGATACGCGTCTCCACTCGAGGGGAAAGCACGAGAGTCCCACGGCAGACCAGAGGAAACCCGCGTTTCCACCTCCATAGCCTCGACAGAGAGCAGGGATCCTTTCCCTGCGTAGGTCGGGGAAAAGAATCCGTGCGTTCCGCGCACCAACATAAGAGGAGGGCTCTCGCACAGGACAAGGCGAGAGGAATCCTGGGCGCGGCCACCCTTCCCAGAGTCCC
>NW_017191233.1:0-10877 GCF_001704415.2 Capra hircus
GCGTGGGCCGCACGTTCGGCCCCCCACCCCTCTGCCCCGAGAGAAAAGGCGCCCTGTGGCCCCTAGGTCCTGGATGCAGTTTCACACATAGAATGTGTCCCCATAGGAGCCAAGAATTTTCCTGACAGACCTAGGCTCACTAGAGCTCTCCTACAGAGCAAAGGGGGATGGGACAGATGTGTGGCTGTGGCTCTGCCTTTCCCTGGGAGTGTGGAGCCGCTCCCTATGGCCCCGGGCTCCAGGGGAAGTTGCCCCTGAATAATGACCTCCAAGAAGCGCTTTTCCAACTGGCTGAGACGTGGAGTTCTCAGGATGCAGGGAAAGCGAGTGTCCTTCGGGAAGCAAAGGCAGTCACCTGTTATCATGACTTACTAGAATAGTAGGTACCTTCTCCGGTTGGGCAGAGGCCTTCCCTACCTGATCTGAAAAAGAAACGAAGTAGCTCGCTGATTGAGAAATAATTCCCAGACTTGGGTTTCCAACCAGTATAGAATCCGACAATGGCCCTGTCTTTGTAGCCGCGTTAATTAACAGGTATGTGAAGCTCTAAATATCAGTGGAAATTACATACAGCATATAGGCCCCCAGTGTCTGGAATGGTGGGAAAGAAAACAACCAAACTCTTGAAGAGACACTTTCAAAATGGATCATAGAGACTGATGTACATGGATGGGCTTGCTTCCGGCAGACTTACTCATATTATGGGTAACCGCACGTTCCGATAGTTGTTGTCCTTATGAAATTTTCTATGGGAGACCCCCTCCCACAGTGAGGCAGGTGTTAGCAGATTTGCCACAAGTAAGGGGGTGGGATTTCACAGCAGATGGAACAATTAGGTAAGGTAATAAATCAGGTAACTAAGTTTGTATAAAAAAGAATATCATTCCCCCTTGAGGAACAGATTCATGAATTTGTGCTCAGTGATCAGGTGTGGCTCAATGACTGGAAACACAATTCCTTGGCCTGACATCGGAAAGGTCCTTTATACTGTTGTTTAGCCACAATTCTGAAAGAGATGGGAATACCAGACCACTAACCTGCCTCTTGAGAAATCTGGATGAAGGTCAGGAAGCAACAGTTAGAGCAGGACATGGAACAACAGAACTGGTTCCAAAAAGGAAAAGAGTATGCAAAGGCTGTATATTGTCACCCTGTTTATTTAACTTATATGCAGAGTACATCATGAAAAATGCTGGGATGGAAGATACATGAGCTGGAATCAAGATTGCCTGTAGAAATATCAATAAACTTAGATATGCAGATGACACCACCATTATGGATAAATGTGAAGAGGAACGGGTATGTCGGTGAACTTCTTGAGTTGCAGCAAGGGTGTGAAGGACCCTTTGGAAGTTCCAGAGGTTAGGTGTGGTTAGTCTCGAGATGCCTCAGCAGAAATGGGCCTCATGTCGCCTGGAAATGGAGAGGCCTCCTGGATATTCCCGAGTTTCAGCAGGTGCTCTCGAGTTACGACAGGGACTTCAGGGACCCGCTCTGGCGGCCGCAGGAAACGCCAGTCATCATGCGTGTTGCAAGGGGGCCTCTCGTGATTCCTCTCCCGTCGATGCCGGGGCCTAAGACCTTGTGTGGAGTCGGGGCCGGAACCTGAGGATTCCTCTCCAGTGTTGACATGGATTTTGTGGTACTTCTCGAGTCTCCACAAGGGAGTCAGGCCTCGTCTCGAGTGGGGGCATGAGCGTGACATTTCCTCCCATGCTGTAGCAGCAGTGTCACGCTTCCTCATCCCTGGACCAAGGGATCTGTGGCTTTCCCTCGAGTCTTTCCCTCTAGGCTTTCCCACAGGGCTGTCCCACGTGTGACGGTGGTGTGAGTCGATCCTCGCATGAAGGCCAAGGCAGTGCAGGGAAAACAGGTTCCTGTGGAATGCACTGAGACATCTGGGTGAGTCTCGGAATGGTGGCACGACCCTGTAGTTCCTCTCCCCTTTCCTTTGGAGAGCGCCTCCTCTTGAGATGCGATGGGAATGCCGGGAATTCTTTCCCGACCAATCATGGAAAGGATCGCACATCTCGAGCTACGAGCCGGAAACGGAGCTCCTCTGGATGTGGCCGGGACACTCGTGCTTCCTCTTGAGTGGAGACGGGTATGTCGGGGAACTTCTTGAGTTACAGCATGACTGTGAAAGACTCTTTGGAAGTTCCAGAGGTCACGTGTGATTAGCCTCGAGACACCTCAGGGGAAACGGGCCTCATCTTGCCTGGAGGGGAGAACCACCTGGATTTTACCGTGTTGCGGCAGGTGCTCTCGACTTACGACGGGGACCTCAGGATCCGCTCTGGTGGCCTCAGGAAATTCCAGTCCCCATGCGAGTTGCTCGGGGCCCTCTCCGGATTCCTCTCCCGTCGATGCCGGGGCCTCAGACCTTACATAGAGTCGGTGCAGTAACCTGAGGATTCCTCTCCAGTGCTGACATGGATCTTGGTGTACTTCTGGAGTCTCCCCAGGGGAGTCAGTCCTCGTCTCGAGTGGGGGCATGCACGTGCGCTTTCCTCCCGTGCTGTAGCAGCAGTGTCGCTCTTACCTTCGCGTGGATCAAGGGATCTGTGGCTTTCCCTCAAGGCTTTCCCACGAGGCTTTCCCACGAGGCTTTGCCACAGGGCTGTCCCACGTGCCACAGTGGTGTGAGTCGATCCTTGGCTTGAAAGTCGAGTCAGTGCGGGGAAACAGGTTTCCCTGGAATAGACTGAAACATCTGGGGGACTCGGAGAATGGTGGCATGTCCCTGGAGTTCCTCTCACCTTTCCTGTGGAGAACGCCTCCTCTTGAGATGCGACGGGAACGCCGGGAATTCTTTCCCGACCGCACAGGGAAAGGATCCCTCCTCTCGAGCTATGAGGGGGAAACGGGGCTCCTCTGGATGCGGGCGGAACTATCGTGCTTCCTCTTGAGTGGAGACGGGTATGTCGGGGAACTTCTTGATTTGCTGCAAGGGTGTGAAGGACCCTTTGGAAGTTCCAGAGTTTAAGTGTGCTTAGCCTTGAGATGTGTCAGCGGAAATAGGCTTCATTTTGCCTGGAGGGGAGAACATCCTTGATTTTCTCCAGTTGCGGCAGGTGCTCTCGACTTACGACGGGGACCGCAGGGACCCGCTCTGGTGGCCTCAGGAAAGGCCAGTCAAGATTCAAGACACACTGGAGAGGGAGAGACATCACGAGAGGCTCCCGAGCAACTCGCATGGGGACTGGCCTTTCCTGAGGCCACCAAAGCGGGTCCCTGAGGTCCCCGTAGTAAGTCGAGAGCACCTGGCGCAACTCGAGAAAATCCAGGAGGTTCTCCCCTCCAGGCGAGATGAGACCCATTTGCGCTGAGGCATCTCGAGGCTAATCACACCTAACCTCTGGAACTTCCAAAGGGCCCTTCACACCCTTGCTGCAACTCAAGAAGTTCCCCGACATACCCGTTTCCACTCGAATGGAAGCACAAGAGTCCCGCCCACAACCAGAAGAGCCCCGTTTCAGTCTCATAGCTCGAGAGGAGGGATCCTTTCCCTGCGTGGTCGGGAAAGAATTTCCGGCGATCCCGTCGCATCTCAAGAAGAGGCGCTCTCCACAGGAAAGGCGAGAGGAACTCAGGGTCGTGCCACCATTCCCAGAGCCCCCAGATGTGTCAGTCGATTCCAGGGAAACCTGTTTTCCCCCCAATGCCTCGACTTTCAAGCCGAGGATCGACTCAGACCTCGGTGGCACGTGGGACAGCTCTGTGGGAAAGCCTCGTGGGAAAGCCTCGTGGGAAAGCCTACAGAGAAAGCCACAGATCCCTTGATCCACACTAAGGGACCGTGACACTGCTGCTACAGCTCGGGAGGAAAGTGCATGTGCATGCCCCCACTCGAGACGAGGACTGACTCCCCTCGGTAGACTCCAGAAGTACCCCAAGGTCCATGTCAACACTGGAGAGGAATCCTCAGGTTCTGAACCGACTCCACACAAGATCTTAGGCCCCGGGATCGACAGAAGAGGAATCTCGAGTGTCCCCCGAGCAACTCGCATGGGGACTTGCCTTTCCTGAGGCCACCAAAGCGGGTGTCTGAGGACACCGTGGTAAGTGGAGAGCACCAACCCCAACTCGAGAGCAACCAGGAGGTTCTCCCCGCCAGGCGTGATGAGGCCCATTTCCTCTGAGGAGTCTCGAGGCTAATCACACCTAACCTCTGGAACTTCCAAAGGGTCCTTCACACCCTTGCTGCAACTCAAAAAGTTCCCCGACATACCCGTCTCCACTCGAGAGGAAGCGAGAGAGTCCCGCCCAAATCCAGAGGAGCCCCGTTTCTTCCTCATACCTCGAGAGGAGGGATCCTTTCCCTGTGTGGTCGGGAAAGAATTCCTGGCCTTGCTGTCACATCTCAAGAGGAGGCGCTCTCCACAGGAAAGGCGAGAGGAACTCCAGGGTCGTGCCACCATTCCCAGAGTCCCCCAGGTGTCTCAGTCCATTCCAGGGAAAACTGTTTTCCCTGCACTGCCTCGATTTCATGCCGAGGATCGACTCACACCACGGTGGCACGTGGGACAGCCCTGTGGGAAAGACTACTGGGAAAGCCTCATGGAATAGCCTCAAGGGAAAGACACTGATCCCTTGATCCACTCGACGGGAAGCGTGACACTGCTGCTAAAGCTCGGGAGGGAATCGAACTGCATGCCGCCACTCGAGACGAGGACTGACTCCCCTGGGGAGACTCCAGAAGTACCCCAAGATCCATGTCAGCTTGGAGAGGAATGCTCAGGTACCGGCACCAACTCGTCACGAGGTCTTAGGCCCCGGCATCGACGGGAGAGGAATCCCGAGAGGCCCCGAGCAACTCGCATGGGGACTGGCCTTTCCTGAGGCCACCAGAGCGGGACCCTGTGGTCCCCGTCGAAAGTCGAGAGCACTTTCCGCAACTCGAGAAAATCCAGGAGGTTCTCCCCTCCAGGTGAGATGAGGCCCATTTCCGCTGAGGCGTCTCGAGGCTAATCACGTCTATCTTCTGGAACTTCCAAAGGGTCCTTCCCACCCTTGCGGCAACTCAATAAGTTCCCCGACATACCCGTCTCCACTCGAGAGGAAGCACGAGAATCCTGCCCACATCCAGAGGAGCCCCGATTCCGCCTCAAAGCTCGAGAGAAGGGATCTTTTCCCTGCGTGTGCGGGAAAGAATTCCCGGCATTCCCGTCACATCTGAAGTGGAGGCACTCTCCACAGGAAAGGCGAGAGGAACTCCAGGGTCGTGCCACCATTCCCAGATTCCCCCGGATGTCTCAGTCCATTCCAGGGAAAACTGTTTTCCTTGCACTGCCTCGACTTTCAAGCCGAGGATCGACTCACACCACGGTGGCACCTGGGACAGCCCTGTGGGAAAGCCTCGTGGGAAACCCTCGTGGGAAAGCCTCGAGGGAAAGCCACAGTTCCCTTGATCCACGCGAAGGGAAGTGCGACACTGCTGCTACAGCTCGGGAGGAAAGCGCACGTGCATGCCCCCACTTGAGACGAGGACTGACTCCCCTGAGGAGACTCCAGAAGTACCCCAAGATCCATGTCAGCACTGGAGAGGAATGCTCAGGTTCCGGCAACAACTCTACACAAGATCTTAGGCCCCGGCATCCACGGGAGAGGAATCCTGAGAGGCCCCGAGCAACTCGCATGGGGACTGGCCTTTCCTGAGGCCACCAGAGCGGGTCCCTGAGGTCCCCGTCGAAAGTCGAGAGCACTTTCCGCAACTCGAGAAAATCCAGGAGGTTCTCCCCTCCAGGCGAGATTAGGCCCATTTCCGCTGAGGCGTCTCGAGGCTAATCACACCTAACCTCTGGAACTTCCCAAATGGTCCTTCACACCCTTGCTTCAACTTAAGAAGTTCCCCGACATACCCGTCTCCACTCGAGAGGAATCACGAGAGTCCCGCCCAAATCCAGAGGAGCCACGTTTCCACCTAATGGATCGAGAGGAGGGATCCTTTCCCTGCGTGTTCGGGAAAGAATTCCCCGCGTTCCCGTCGCATCTCAAGAGGAGGTGCTCTCCACAGGAAAGGCGAGAGGAACTCCAGGGTCGTGCCACCATTCCCAGAGTCCCCCAGATGTCTCAGTCCATTCCAGGGAAACCTGTTTTCCCTGCACTGCCTCGACTTTCAAGCCGAGGATCGACTCACACCACGGTGGCACGTGGGACAGCCCTGTGGGAAAGCCTCGTGGGAAAGCCTCGAGGGAAAGTCAGAAATCCCTTGATCTACGCGAGGGAAGCATGACACTGCTACTACAGCTCGAGAAGAAAGCGCATGTGAAGACGCCCACTAGAGACGAGGACTGACTCCCCTGGGGAGACTCCAGAAGTACCCCAAGATCCATGTCAGCACTGGAGAGGAATCCTCAGGTTCCGGCACCGACTCCACACAAGGTCTTAAGCCCCGGCATCGAAGGGAGAGGAATCCCGAGAGGCCCCCGAGCAACTCGCATGGGGACTGGCCTTTCCTGAGGCCACCAGAGCGGGTCCCTGATGTCCCCGTCGTAAGTCAAGAGCACCTGCCGTAAGTCGACACAATTCAGGAGGTTCTCCCCTCCAGGGGAGATGAGGCCCTTTTCCCCTGAGGGGTCTCGAGTCTAATCACACTGAACCTCTGGAACTTCCAAAGGGTCCTTCACACCCTTGCTGCAACTCAAGAAGTTCCCCACATACACGTCTCCATTCGAGAGGAAGCTCGAGAGTCCCGCCCACATCCAGAGGAGCCCCGTTTCCGCCTCCTAGCTCGAGAGGAGGGATCCTTTCCCCTGCGTGGTGGGGAAAGAATTCCTCGTGTTCCTGTCGCATCTCAAGAGGAGGCGCTCTTCTCAGGAAAGGCGCGAGGAACTCCAGGGTCGTGCCACCATTCCAAGAGTCCCCCAGATGTCTCAGTCCATTCCAGGGAATCCTGTTTTTCTTACACTGCCTCGACTTTCAAGCCGAGGATCGACTCACACCACGGTGGCACGTGGGACAGCCCTGTGGGAAAGACTTGTGGGAAAGCCTCGAGGGAAAGCCCCTGATCCCTTGATCCACACGAAGGGAAGCGTGACACTGCTGCTACAGCTCGGGAGGAAAGCGCACATGCATGACCCCACTGGAGACGAGGACTGACTCCCCTGGGGAGACTCCAGAAGTTCCCAAAGATCCATGTCAGCACTGGAGAGGAATCCTCAGTCTCCGGCACCGACTCCACACAAGGCCTTAGGCACCGGCATCGACGGGAGAGGAATCCCGAGAGGCCCCCGAGCAACTCGCATGGCGACTGGCCTTTCCTGAGGCAACCAGAGCGGGTCCCTGAGGTCCCCGTGGTAAGTCGAGACAACCTGCCGCAACTCGAGAAAATCCAGGAGGTTCTCCCCTCCAGGCGAGATGAGGCCCATTTCCGCTGAGGCGTCTCGAGGCTAATCACACCTAACCTCTGGAACTTCCAAAGGGTCCTTCACACCCTTGCTGCAACTCAAGAAATTCCCCGACATACCCGTCTCCACTCGAGAGGAAGCACGAGAGTCCCGCCCACATTCAGAGGAGCCCCGTTTCCGCCTCCTAGCTCGAGAGGAGGGATCCTTTCCCTGCGTGGTCGGGAAAGAATTTCCGGCGTACCCATCGCATCTCAAGAGGAAGCGCTCTCCACAGGAAAGGCGCGAGGAACTCCAGGGTCGTGCCACCATTCCCAGAGTCACCCAGATATCTCAGTCCATTCCAGGGAATCCTGTTTTCCCTGCACTGCCTCGAGTTTCAAGCCGAGGATCGACTCACACCACTGTGGCACGTGGGACAGCCCTGTGGGAAAGCCTTGTGGGAAAGCATCGAGGGAAAGCCACAGATCCCTTGATCCATGCCAAGGGAAGCGTGACACTGCTGCTACAGCTCGGAAGGAAAGCACACGTGCATGCCCCGACTCGAGACGAGGACTGACTCCCCTGGGGAGACTCCAGAAGTACCCCAAGATCCATGTCAGCACTGGAGAGGGATACTCAGGTTCCGGCACCGACTCCACACAAGGTTTTAGGACCCGGCATCGACGGGAGAGGAATCCTGAGAGGCCGCCGAGCAACTCCCAAGTGGACTGGCCTTTCCTGAGGCCACCGGAGCGGGTCCCTGAAGTCCCCGTCGTAAGTCGAGAGCACCTGCCGCAACTCGAGAAACTCCAGGAGGTTCTCCCCTCCAGGCGAGATGAGGCCCATTTCCGCACAGGCGTCTCGAGGCTAATCACACCAGCCTCGGTAAATTCCAAAGGGTCCTTCACACCCTTGCTGCAGCTCAAGAAGATCCCCGACATACCCGTGTCCGCTCGAGAGGAAGCAGGAGAGTCCTGCCCTCATCCAGAGGAGCCCCGATTCCGCCTCAAAGCTCGAGAGGAGGAATCCTTTCCCTGCGTTTGCGGGAAAGAATTCCCGGCGTTCCTGTCACATCTGAAGTGGAGGCACTCTCCACAGGAAAGGCGAGAGGAACTCCAGGTTCGTGCCACCATTCCCAGATTCCCCCAGATGTCTCAGTCCATTCCAGGGAAAACAGTTTTCCTTGCACTGCCTCGACTTTCAAGCCGAGGAGCGACTCACACCACGGTGGCATGTGGGACAGCCCTGTGGGAAAGCCTCCTGGTAATGCGTCGTGGGAAAGCCTCGAGGGAAAGCCACTGATCCCTTGATCCACTCGAAGGGAAGCGTGACACTGCTGCTCCAGCTTGGGAGGAAAGCGCTCGTGCATGCCCCCACTCGAGACAAGAACTGACTCCCCTGGGGAGACTCCAAAGTACCCCAAGATCCATGTCAGCAATGGAGAGGAAACCTCAGGTTCCAGAACCAACTCCACACAAGGTCTTAGGCCCCAGCATGAACGGGAGAGGAATCCCGAGAGGCCCGCGAGCAACTCGCATGGGGACTGGCCTTTCCTGAGGCCACCAGAGCGGGTCCCTGAGGTCCGTATCGAAAGGCGAGAGCTCCTGCCGCAACTCGAGAAAATCCAGGAGGTTCTCCCCTCCAGGCGAGATTAGGCCCATTTCCGCTGAGGCGTCTCGAGGCTAATCACACCTAACCTCTGGAACTTCCAAAGGGTCCTTTACACCCTTGCTGCAAATCCAGAATTTCCCCGACATACCCGTCTCCACTCGAGAGGAAGCACGAGAGTCCCGCCCACATCCAGAGGAGCCCCGTTTCCGCCTCCGTATCTAGAGAGGAGGGATCCTTTCCCTGCGTGGTCGGGAAAGAATTCCTGGCGTTCCCGTCGCATCTCAAGAGGAAGTGCTCTCCACAGGAAAGGCCAGAGGAACTCCAGGGTCGTGCCACCATTCCAAGAGTTCCCCAGATGTCTCAGTCCATTCCAGAGGAACCTGTTTTCCCTGCACTGCCACGACTTTCACGCCGAGGATCGTCTCACACCAAGGTGGCATGTGGGACAGCCCTGTGGGAAAGCCTCATGGGAAAGCCTAGAGGGAAAGCCACAGATCCCTTGATCCACGCGACGGGAAGCGTGACACTGCTGCTACCGCTCGGAGGAAAGCGCACGTGCATGCCCCCACTCGAGACGAGGACTGACTCCCCTGGGGAGACTCCAGAAGTACCACAAGATCCATGTCAGCACTGGAGAGGAATCTTCAGGTTCCAGCCCGACTTCACACAAGGTCTTAGGCCCCGGCATCGACAGGAGAGGAATCCTGAGAGGCCCCCTAGAAACTTGAATGGGGACTGGCCTTTCCTGAGGCCACCAGAGCTGGCCCCTGAGGTCCCCGTCGTAAGTCGAGAGCACCTGCCGCAACTCGAGAAAATCCAGGAGGTTCTCCCCTCCAGGCGAGATGAGGCCCATTTCCACTGAGGTGTCCTCGAGGCTAATCACACCTAACCTCTGGAACTTCCAAAAGGTACTTTACACCCTTGCTGCAACTCAATATGTTCCCCGACATACCCGTTCCACTCGAGAATAAGCAAGATGGTCCCCCCCACATCCACAGGAGGCGCGTTTCCGCCTCGTCGCTCGAGATGAGGGATCCTTTCCTTCCGGGGGCCAGCGTGAGGAATTCCGCCTATCGCAAAGGTCATGAGGAAGGAGGCTTGGCATGCCAAAGGCGTGCTCAAGCCTCAGGTAACCCCCTGTTCCCGGAGCATCGAACCCCAAAACCAGAGTCTGTTTTATGCTCTCACCTACACTTCTGACTTTACGGGGGCTCTCCCCCATAACTGTTTCTCTCGGAGAAGAAGTAAACGTGCAGCTTCAAGGCAATAAATATTCTTGGGCATGACAAGAGTGTTTCAGCTTGCCGACTCCTCTGAAGGTTATCTAGCCCACCTTTATAGGTTTGTCCGGCCACATGTGATTGTTTACAGCCTCCCAACCTGAGAGGCATGAGATGTTTTAGACTTACTAAAGGCAAATTATTTTGGGGAGTTAGAAATTATTAGTATAGTTGGTTAGGAATTATATTGGTGAAGGGTTCTTCATTTGTTGTGTCAAAAATTGCTGCTAATTCCCTGCTCTGGGTGGGACAAGGATATTTTAGGTCAAACCTCTCTGCTGACAGACCAGCTTGTGTGACAGGATTATCCATACTGCTGCCACTAGGCACAAGATTGTTTACTACCTCTCAACTGTAAACAGCACAGAGAGTTTTGGAGTATTTTGAGAGTCTTAATTAGCATAGGACTTTTTCTTCTTGTTGAGTCAATGATTGCCACCAGGCCTCCATATCCTTAGGCACTTGGGAATATATTAATCAATGTATTTGGAATATAGCAAAGGAAATATAGCAGTTTTTGATGTTAGCAATACTAGACTTTTTGAGTTAATGGATTTTTCACTTTGTAATAGATCACTGTACTTTGTTATATATCACTGTGTCCTTTCTATGTAAGAATGTAACTTTATCATATCTTAAGACTAAATAGATCTTAAGG
>NW_017191234.1:0-21661 GCF_001704415.2 Capra hircus
AGCCTGGAAGTGGCTCATGAAGATAGCAGACACTCACTGTTGGTGCCCCACCAGGCTCTCAAGCAGGCTGGAGAGGGGTGGGGTGGGAGATCTGGGAGGGCTCTCTGAAAGAGGTGGCCCTGAGCTGATGACTGAAGGATGAGCAGGGATTATCTCCAGTGCTTTTCACACAGTCAGGGACATGGGGGGCTTCCCAGCTGACTCAGTGGGTAAAGAATCTGCCTGCAATGCCAGAGATAAAAGGAGAGGCAGGTTCAGTTCCTGGGTTGGGAAGATCCCCTGGGGAAGGGCACGGCAACCCACTCCAGTATTCCTCCTAGAGAGTCCATGGACAGAGTAGCCTGGTGGGCTAGGGTCACAGGGTGGCAAAGAGACAGACAGGACTGAGGTGACTGAGCAGGCACGCATGCAGGGGCGTGTGAGTCACTTGCAGATAGTGTCCCAAAGCAGATTCCAACTCACCAGGTCTTGGGTCAGCCTGAGTCCCTGCACTGCCCCACCGCCCCCATGATGTGTATAGTGGGTCAGGACATGGAACAGCAAGGAACTTTAGGTGGTTATGGAGCGGGCGTGCATGGGGCCAGTGAAAGGGGAAGGGGCATTTCTGGCAGAAGGCTCAGCACTGGCAGAAATGCAAGGACACGGAATAGCCTGGTCAAAGTGAGCAGGCGAGCTTGTGCAATGAGCTTCCCGGGGCCCAGAAACTCGATCCTAGGAGGACAGGGCCGGAATGGGAAGCTGAACTCCAGTCTAACTTGTGCACACACTCTGTTCCCACTTGCCCTGTTTACTGCTGCCTTCCACCACGGGGACATGCTGTCCTTACAAAACAGTGCACGTTTCAGAGGAGTTCGAGGAACCACAGGGCTTCCCAGGCTTGCAAGGCAGGAACGCAAGAGATGCGGCTTAGATCCCTGGGGCTGGAATATCCCCTGGAGAAAGAAATGGCATCCCACTCCAGTATTCTTGCCTGCAGAATCCCATGGAGAGAGGAGCCTGGAGGGCTATAGTCCATCAGGTTGCAAAGAGTCAGACACAGCTGAGTGACTGAGGAACCACAGACATAAGGTCCCCCAAGGAAGGCCAGCCATAGAGGATCCACTCTGACCAGGCACAGACACAGCTTTGCAAGGTAGAACACCCATTAGCCTGGAGATAAATCAATGGCTTCAGAGCTCAGACACAAGCTCATCTGTCCCCTCAGTGGGATGTTCAACAGCTCTCTTATCTGTGTGGCTAGTAGACACATGAAATGCACACACATCTTATGTGTAAGGAGAATTGGTGCTTGCGAACTGTGGTTCTGGAGAAGACTCTTGAGAGTCCCTTGGACAGCCAAGGAGATCAAATTCAGTCAATCCTAAAAGAAACCAACCCTGAATACTGTTAGGAAGGACTAATGCTGAAGCTCCTATACTATGGCCACTCACTGTGAAGAGCAGGCTCGTTGGAAAAGAGCCTGATGATGGGAAAGATTGAAGGCAGGAGGAGAAGGGGATGGCAGAGGATGAGATGGTTGGATGGCATCATTGATTCAATGGACATGAGTTGGAGCAAACTCCAGGAGATAATGAAGGACAGATGAGCCTGGCATGCTGCAGTCTATGGGGTCACAAAGAGTCAGGCACCACTTAGCCACTGAACCTCAACAACAAAACAAGCACACTTTGACTCTCTTTTGCAAGGTGAAGGAATGTATATTATGCTAGGTCCATTTGTTTGCTCTGTGGGTAAGCCCCCATTTATGTATATTTGTGCAAAGTCACTTCAGTTTTGTCTGACTCTATGACACCCCAGGAACTGCAGCCTGCCAGGCTCCTCTGTCCATAGAGAGTCACCAGGGAAGAATACTGGAGTGGGTTGCCACCCAGGCACCGAACCCTCGTCTCCTATGATTCCTGCATTGTCAGCCAGGGCCTTTACCACTAGCGCCTCCTAGGAAGCCCTCACTATACTGACCATGTGGTTGGTTTCAAAGCATCTCAATGCTTTCTCCTTTCAACCTACAAAATACTCAACTGACAAATACCCCAGCTAGAAGTTTCCCGAAGCTTCCTAGGATACTCCCTGAGCCATTCTCTCATGCAAAAACAAACAAAAAAAACACACAGACACACACACAGTTTTAAGCCTTCCTCTTCTCCTCCCTCTGGAATGCAGCCCCAGTCATTCAGGATAGGATCACTCCAAACAGGCCCTTGTCTATTTCTTGCCTCTCCAAACAGGCCCTCCTTTGTCTCTCCCATCTTTTTCTTTGCTCTCTGCCACTCTCCCCATGCCCTTCTCCCCATCCCAAGTCATCACAGTTTAGATTAGGACACAATCACTGTCCACTTAGACCATTGCAAGAACCTCTCTGCTGATGGCCTCATTCCCAAACCCCGCCGTCTAACCTCCTGACACCATGCCCCCAGAGTAACCTTCTGAAAGCACGCACACAGTAGGATCCTGAGAGCTTCAGCTCTCAGAAGACACGATTCTCCATCTTTATCACTGGGGATCATGCACGGAGCCATCAACCTGAGAGAAAGAAAATTTGATGAGTCAATTGCGAGCCTGCCTGGCACATCACTTCAGTCACATCCGACTCTTTGTGGCCCATCGGGCTTCTCTGTCCATGGGATTCTGCCGGAAGCCAGCGTGAGGAATTCCACCCGTGACAAGGCCATGCGGCAGAGATCTGATGGGCAGGGACGAGTCCGATCTCAGGTTTTCCCCCAGCATTTTTTGAGCATGTACCCCAAAAAATAAGAATCTGCCTGCTTTTCCACTCTTCTGACATTCTCTGGAAAAAGGCAATTCAGGGCTTTAGTCTTCTGCACTTGAAAGAGTGTTTCAATCCAAAAACCCCTCTGATGGCTTTCTAGCCTGCCTGCAGGACTCTTACAGCTGCGCATGTGATTGTCTGAGGCCTCCTGACCTTAGGAGGCACAGGAAGCTTAAAACATCCTAGGAATATAGGGGCTTCCGAGGAGTCAAAATCTTTAGAAAAGGACTGATTAAAGGTTTCATTTGCTGAGCCAATACTCGCTGCCATACTTGCTTCATATCCTTTATTTTTAGATATAGTTGGTATATAGAAAAACAAGTAGTAGACCTGGTATTAGCAACATTAGATCTTTGAGTTAAGTACCTTCTTTGTTATAACCCACTGTGCCTTTGTTCTATAGAGATGTAACTTTAGTGCTTTAAGGAGATGCAGATTAAAGAAAAACACTTAGGGGAAACAAAATTAACATTCATTAGGGAAGAGAGCCAAAAAGTGTTGAGAGCCAAAAATGTTAACAAGCCTCTTGGCCAGAAGATAATGTAAATCACCTGAGACCTTTTGTATACAAAAAGATATACAGAAAGAGTCTGGGCTGCTAAGGCTACATAATTTTGTATTACCCACTGATCTCTATGTATAATCAAAAGTATAAAAGGCCTTGAAGGACAATAGAAGGAGAGCCAGTCGCTGGACTGGTTCCCCCCATGTCTCCTCTTTACTCTAAACTGAGGCTGAGGCGCAGGAAGGGCCAGAGTCGACAATAACAAACCCGTGGCGGCCGTGTCCGCGGCCCAACCAAGCCCGGTGCTGCCTCGGGTTTTTAAAAATAATAATAATAATAAATAAATTGAGGCTGAATTCCCATCGGGGCCGTGGAGGCTCTCTATGTCTACTTACTTGTTCTGGCTTTTAAGACCCTTAGGAGAGAGAGCCCAAGGCAGGGCACTCTCCGATATTCAAACGGGCACCGGAGGCCTAATGTAGATGGTGCAAGCTCCTTGTCTGGAACTTTATTGGTTTTCCACGTAACTCAAGTTAATCAGCCTCTTCTCTCTACTTAATTTTCCTACTACACTATTTCTTCCTAATCTAATCTTATATTAATAAATAAATAAGTCTTTCCTCGCCAACGCTGTCTCCGCTACGAATTCCCTGGATCCACCAGGGCTGGACCCCGGCAGGATTCTCCAGGCAAGAGTCCTGGGACGCGTTGCCATGCCCTCCTCCAAGCAATCAAAGCCCTATCTCTTATGCCTCCTGAATCCGCTGACAAGTCTATTAGGGACTCTGTTTAAGTCCAAATCCAAGCTTCCTCCTATGTCTTTTGGGACTCTTTAAGACCTGGCCCCTCTGGAGGCCACAGCTCCATCTTAATAACCTTCATAGTTTCATGCTGTTCTCATTACTGAACTGGATCAACCCCTGAATTCACCCGTCAGTGTCCTGCCTGTGAGCCTTTCCTCATCAGCTTCTGTACACTGAGACTATTATTTTATGCTTCTTGCCTCCACACACCAAACACACCTTGAGTGTCTCAGCTCAGGGCTTCCTGCCTTCAGATGGCCTTTCCTGGGGCCATAGCCCACTTAAGTCTCCTTCACCCGGCGGTCCACAGTCTCGGTGAGCCTCCCAGGCAGGTCCTCAGATCTCCGTTGCTCCCTGACTTGTCCAGCTCCTTTGTCAGATGACAAAGTCCTTTTGTCTCTACCCACTGTAGCCTGATGCTCAGCACGTCACTGATGTCTGAGGATGACTCTCCTAGGGTGTATGTGAGTAGATGGGAGAACTTCAGCTGGGGAATGAGCTGGGGAAAGTGCAGACACGATCATGTATGTCTGATGAGCAGTTTGGGGGTGCAGAAGGCGAACATATGTCTGATGAACACTTGGTGGGGGGGAGAGCTGGCAAAATACGACCTATAGGAGAGAGCAAAGGGTCTCCTGGGAGAGTCTCCTGCTACAAGAGTTCTGTTTCATGCTGTTGTTTGATGAGCTGATGGCCTTCTCATTCCCAAGAAACCCAGACAGGAGGTCAGGAATGCCTGGTATGAGAGAAGGATGGCAGTGGGAGGAAAAGCCCTCTGGAAAGTACTGTGGACGATGGGCTTCTCTGGTGGCTCAGAGGTAAAGAATCCGCCTGCCCACACAGGGTACCTGGGGTTCGATCCCTGGTCCGGGAAGTTCCTGCATCGCTGCGGGGCAGCTGAGCCTGGGCGCCACATCTATTGAAGCCCATGCTCCCAGAGCCTACGCTCTGCAAGAGAAGCCCCACAGTGAGAAGGCTGCACACCACAGCCAGAGAGTAGCCCCTGGTCCCGGCCACGAGGAAAGCCCGCACAGCAGTCAGGGCCCGGTACAGCCGTCAGTGCTGTGCTCTGCTTAGTCGTTCCAGTCGTGTCTGACTCTCTGCCACCCCATTACACTGCTAGCCCACCAGGCTCCTGCTGTCCAAGGGGGTCTCCAGGCACGAATACTGGAGTGGGTTGCCATGCCCTCCTCCAGGGGAATGTTTCCAACTCAGGGATCGAACCCAGGTCTCCCTACTATGTGCAGATTCTTTACCAGCTGAGCTACAAGGGAAGCCCCGCAGTCATGAACAAGCATGGTGCCATGTGAAAGTCGCTCAGGCGTGTCCCACTCTTTGTGACCCCATGGGCTATACAGTCCATGGGATTCTCCAGGCCAGAACATGGGAGTGGGTAGCCTTTCCCTTCTCCAGCACATCTTCCTGAAACAAGAATCGAATCGTGGTGTCTTGCATTGCGGGAGGATTCTTTAACAACTGAGCTATGAGGGAAGACCTCGAAAGTCATCAGTCATGTCTGACTCTTTGTGACCCCATGGACTATATCCAGTCCATAGAATTCTGCAGGCCAGAATACTGGACTGGGTAGCCTTTCCCTTCTCCAAGGAATCTTCCCACGCCAGAGATCGAACCCAGGTCTCCCATATTGCAGGCAAATTCTTTACCAGCTGAGCCTCTAGGGAAGCCCAGGAACACTGGAGTCGGTAGCCTATCCCTTTTGCAATGGATCTTTCCCACCCAGGAATCCAATGGGATCTCCTGCACTGCAGAAGGATTGTTTACCAACTGAGCTATCAGGGATGTCCACATAAATTAACATAAATATATATATTTTATAAGAAATATATACACATAGATAAATACACATTTTATAAGAAATATATATACATAGATAAATATACCTATATATTATGAGAAGTACATACATATACCCATGTAAGTACGATGGGGGAAGGACAGTGCGATGTGTCCCATCCCCTCTGAGGGCCATGGTGCTCCTGTGGGCTCACACTGCCCCATCGCCCATCACACACGCACCCACACATGCACCATTCTCCCTTCTAGCTCGTTCTTGCCCGGTCTCTTCATCCCTCAAAGCTGCATCTTCTTCACTTGCCCTGCTTGGAGGCTGGGACCCAGTGAGCGCTCACTGAACAGCGACGCTCTTCTCAGGAGCATTATCTCCCGCGGAGGAGCCAGGGACCTTCACTGCTTGCACGATGAGATTCACTGGTGAGTGTGCAATGTGAAAGTGGGTGGCTAACACGTGTACACAGATACGCCCAACCGCTCAGTGTCGCTGCGGAGAAAGGAGCCCCTGGACCCAGCCTGGAGAGTCTGTTCCCTTCGCAGCACGCCACTTGGGTGATGAAGTGTCCCTTTATTCAGGTCAGTACAAAAACTTCATCCCAGTTGATCTCTTCCCGACAGCCTCTGGGGGAAGGCGGCTCAGAAGGCTCGCGGCTCTCCAACTCTATCCTCAGGGTTTAAAGATGGAGCCATCAGTCCTCGCATGAACCCTTGGCAAAGCTCTCCGCGGTTACACACTTAGGAAGCTCTGAGAACAAGAAATAGCAGGATGAAAATACCAAACGTGGCATTCCATTTCGCCTTCAGGATGCTTGTCGCTGTATTAGCCAATTAAACTGCAATTCCTGGCTGAAAGTGTCATTCTTGTCATCACTTTTCACATGTGAATCTCTTTCCACAGAAAATCTTCCTTAAAGAACTTGAAGGTATTTCCTGAGAGGAATCCAAAAGGAAGTTGCTGTGCTGAAAAAGAAGAAATAACAGGATGCACCTTTCCAGCAATGAACACAAGATCGATTGCCCATGTTTTTAGTTTCCAATGGTGCTTTGCCTTATTGCTCTGTTATTGCTTGAGGTCAGAAATACTTCCCTTACTTAAAATTGAAGGCAACTCCCTATCTACTCAGAAACACAAGGATGAATTCAAAACTTCTTAGGTATAGTTTAATGGTTCTTATGGTTCGTTTGACTGAGCCATCAAGCATTCAGAGGAGATTATAATTTTTAACTAAAGGGTCATGCAGTCCTTTGGTTGAAGTCATAACTTTGGTCATATGAACTTAATAACTACAAATGCTGAGTATTCTTTCCTGGCTTATTTACTCAGTTCAGTTCAGTTCAGTTCAGTCGCTCAGTCATGTCCGATGCTTTGTGACCCCATGAATTGCAGCACGCCAGGCCTCCCTGTCCAAAACCAACTCCCGGAGTCCACCCAAACTCATGTCCATCGAGTCGGTGATGCCATCCAGCCATCTCATCCTCTGTCGTCCCCTACTCCTCCTGCCTCTAATCCCTCCCAGCATAAGTCTTTTCCAATGAGTCAACTCTTTGCGTGAGGTGGCCAAAGTATTGGAGTTTCAGCTTTAGCATCAGCCCTTTCAAAGAACACCCAGGACCAATCTCCTTTCCAACGGACTGGTTGGATCTCCTTGCAGTCCAAGGGACTCTTAGGAGTCTTCTCCAACACCACAGTTCAAAAGCATCAATTCTTTGGTGTTCAGCTTTCTTTATAGTCCAACTCTCACATCCATACATGACCACTGGAAAAACCATAGCCCTGACTAGACGGACCTTTGTAGGCAAAGTAATGTCTCTGCCTTTGAATACGCTATCTACCCTATATATAATAAATTTATAACTTTCCTTCCAAGGAGTAAGCGTCTTTTAATTACATGGCTGCAATCACCATCTGCAGTGATTTTGGAGTCCCAAAAAATAAAGTTTGACACTGTTTCCACTGTTTCCCCATCTATTTCCCATGAAGCGATGGGGCCAGATGACATGATCTTGGTTTTCTGAATACTGAGCTTTAAGCCAACTTTTTCCACTCTCCTTTTTCACTTTCATCAAGAGGCTTTTTAGTTCGTCTTCAGTTTCTGCCAATAGGGTGCTGTCATCTACATATCTGAGGTGACTGATATTTCTCCCGGCAATCTTGACTCCAGCTTGTGCTTCTTCCAGCCCAGCATTTCTCATGATGTACTCTGCATAGAAGTTAAATAAGCAGGGTGACAATATACAGCCTTGACGGACTCCTTTTCCTAGTTGGAACCAGTCTGTTGTTCCATGTCCAGTTCTAACTGTTGCTTCCTGAACTGCATACAGGTTTTTCAAGAGGCAGGTCAGGTGCTCTGCTATACCATATCTTTCAGAATTTTCCACAGTTTACTGTGATCCACACAGTGAAAGGCTTTGGCATAGTCATTCAAGCACAAATAGATATTTTTCTGAAACTCTCTTCCTTTTTCCATGATCCAGCAGATATTGGCAATTTGATCTCTGGTTCCTCTGGCTTTTCTAAAACCAACTTGAACATCTGGACGACACGGTTCACGTATTGCTGAAGATGGCTTGGACAATTTTGAGCATTACTTTACTAGCGTGTGAGATGAGTGCAATTGTGCGGTAGTTTGAGCATTTTATGGCATTGCCTTTCTTTGGGATTGGAATGAAAACTGACCTTTTCCAGTCCTGGGGCATAATGACAGGAAAAAACCACTGTGGGATGCTCAGGGGAAAAGGCATTCCAGGCAGGGTGAGGCTTGTTTATTCATCTTAGTAACTGTGTTGTTCCTTGTTGTTGCTCTTCAGTCAGTAAGTCATGTCTGACTCTTTGCAACCCCATGGACAGCAGCCCACCAGGCTTCCCAGTCCTTCACCCTCTCCTGGAGTTTGTTCAAACTCATGTAGTATTGAGTAGGTGGTGCCATCCATCTGTCTTATCTTCTGTCACCACCTTCTCCTCCCGTCCTCATAGTAACTCTGTAAGAGTTATTATTCCCATTCAAAAGAAAAACGGGTGCTCAAATAAAGTCAAGTAACCAGTCACAATCATGAAATCAATTATGTTGCCATGTTGGCTTCAATTCTACAGTGTTGCTTTTGCCATAATATAAATCCACTGCTCATTTAGTAGATTTGAGGGCCACACATACAGACACACACGACATGCATGGAGTGTAAATGGAAGGGAGAGGCCACAGGGATGCAGTTGTGTGTGCTGGGGGGGTGTGTTCCACTTGAATCTATAACAGCGTGTTTGTTTCTGCGACAGCATTATCTGAAAAACATTCAGAAAACATTTTTCACACCCAAACAGAAGAGTAGCCTTTAAAGCCGTCCTCTTAGAGAAAATATCCTGCATGGATAAACCTAAGAAATGTCAATGTGGTTGGAACCATCAATCAAATGAATAGGACTCGTAAGGGAACCACAAGTTACAAGTAAAAAAACATGTATATCTCCCTCGACTTTGTCGGAGAAGGCAGATGGAAACCCACTCCAGTACTCTTGCCTGGAAAATCCCATGGCTGGAGGAGCCTGGTAGGCTGCAGTCCAAGCGGTCGCAAAGAGTCGGGCACGACTGAGCAACTTCACTTTCACTTTTCACTTTCATGCACTGGAGAAGGAAATGGCAACCCACTGCAGGATTCTTGTCTGAAGAATCCCAGAGACAGACGGCCCTAGTGGGCTGCCGTCTATGGGGTCGCACAGAATCAGACATGACTGAAGCGACTTAGCAGCAGGAGCAGCACCTCAACTGTTAAGTAATAACTTCTACTTTACAGCTGAAAAAGACTGCAATGCTAGCTCACTTGCTTAGACATTTGTTTCCCGAGAGAAACCATCTAAATGATGAATAAGAAAAGAAGGAAATTCATTTTTCTTTCAATTGCAAAACAAAGCAAAAGACCCTTGGTAAGCTCCTGGAGTTTAGGAAAGTAGGGAAAATTGGTCTTGAAGCCTGGCGTATACTATTAGACAATTGAAGGACGTCCCTGGTAGCTCAGACAGTAAAGAATCCGCCTGCAATTCATAAGACCTGGGTTTGATCCCTGGGTTGTGAAGATGCCCTCGGAGGAGGGCATGCCAACCCACTGCAGTAGTCTTGCCTGGAGAATCCCATGGGCAGAGAAGCCAGGTGGGCTCCAGTCCACGGATTGGCAAAGAGTCAGACACGACTATGTGATTAAGCACACAAAAGCCTTCAGGATGATGGTTCTAGGATGAAATCATCTCAAAGGCATTGACAACGAATCATGTGAAGCAGCACTTTGTTACATTTGTGAATTTTTCCATTGGAATATTGTGCTGCCCGCAGGAGCCGGGCATTTTACATGGAATTCTGCCTACTGTTCAGTTTTGTCCAGCAAAACCTTTTCTGTCCTATTTCTCAGTTTATGCAGAAAATCGATCAGAAGGGAAACAAGTCACGATGTGCTGGTTCTCTTTTGTGAAAGACTTTTTTACACCTGAAGAAATGTTCCCTCAAATTTCTGATGGAATCCAATTAGGGGCAACCTTCATCATCCACTTTTAACGTTTACACTTTGGAAGTTTGAGACGATCAGAGTACTGCCTATATAGAAGGAAGTACACCCAAAATGACAATCCCAATTTGTTTTACTCTAATTATTATTATTATTTCATTATTTCTTGGATCAGTTTAGGTCTCATGGAAAAATTGAAGGGAAATATAGACACGACCATGTATCTCTTGTCCTCACACTTACATAAAGTGGAAGTGTTTGGTGCTCAATTGTGTCCAGCTCTTTGCAACTCCATGGACTGTAGCTCGCCAGGCTCCTCTGATCCATGGAACTCTCCAGGCCAGAATACTGGAGTGGGTAGCCTTTCGCTTCTCCAGGGGATCTTCCCAAACTAGGCATCGAACCCAGACCTGCACCACTGCAAGCGGATTCTGTACCTGTCTGAGTCACCAGGGAAGCTACACGTACATAACCTCCTCCATTATCAACATTGCCCCACGGTAAGTTTTGGTGTAACTGATGAAACTACATTGACATATTATAATCACCCAAAGCCTATAGTTTACATTATGTACAGCACCAAGAGGGAACGTACAGCACCAAGAGGGAGAATTGGTGCTGTACATTCTATACAGTTTTGACAAACGTGTGATGATAGGAATCCACCATCACAGCATCATGCAGGATGCTTTGATTGCCCGATAAGTTCTCTGTGGTCCAACGACTCGTCATTTGTGCCCCTCCATCTCCGCCCAGGCAAGTTGTTGGCTTTAAGAATTAGCCAGTCCTGGGGGGACAACCCCTCTCCAACCCACACGTCCCCAGAGGCCAGAGCATCAGGAATGCTGAAAATAAGACAATAGAGTAATATCTAACTTAGCAACAAAATAAAGTGAAAGTGCATTGGCTTTCTATGGCTATAAGCCAAATCACTACAGACTTGGTATTTTAAAATAGCAAAGGTATATTATTTCTCATGGCCATGGGTCAGGAGTCCAGGCACAGAGCATTGGGTCATCTTTTCAAGTCTAATAAGGCTGAAATCAACCAATCAGCCAGAGCTGGAATATCATCTGAGCCTCAGGGTCCTCTTCCAAGTTCACTCGTTGTTGGCAGAATTAAGTTCCTTGCGGTGGTAGGACAGAGGCTCCCGTTTTCTTGCTGGCTATAGGCCTGGGTCTTCTCCCAGCATCTATAGGCTGCCCTCAGGTGGACTACTCAACAGGTAGGTCAAACATGCCTGCCTATGTCTTCTAGAACAGCAGTACTATGCCTTTCTCTGATTTTTGACTCAGACCACAAGAACTCACCTGATTCGATCAGGTATACCAAAGCCAATAGCTTTTTCATTAACCCTGTTCTTCAGGGACCTGAACTCATCTGCAAAAATCCCCTTTACCATCAGTGCTAACACAGTCACAGAATGATAGCGTTCATATCCACAGGCTGGGCTCACACTCAAAAGACGGAATTATGCCAGGATGTGGGTCACTGTAGGTCATCTTAGAATTCTGTGTACACAAAAGTATCCTTTGGAGAGAAGATGAAGAGGAACCACCAGAAAGCTTTTCTGTCCATGTGGAATGCTTTTCGTTTTTGACAGGGATTTGTCTATTGGAAACGAACATCAAGTAGTGCATGGTCTCCCAGCAGAGGGGTAGGATGATCATTCTGAAAGGTTGCCTGCCTCCCATGATTCATCCTTGGATCTGGCAGTAGGAACAGCTCAGTGCAAATATCCCAAAGCATTGGAGAGGCTTTGGTGCAAAGTAGCATCAACATCTGGCAAGGGCTGAAATGTCCTCCCATGAAGGGAGTTGTGTGCTGCTATGGACTGAGTGTCTTGTGTCCCCGAAAATTCACAGGTTGGAGGCTAGATGTCCAGTGAGATGGCATCTGGAGGTGGAGACTGAGAGTTCATCACGAGAGAGCCGTCCTTGTGAAAGGAGTGCATGTCCCATGAGAAGACGAGAGAGGGCGTGTGAGTCTCAGCCGTGTGAAGACAGTGAGAGGAGAATGAGAAAGGCGGCCTTCAGCAGACACCAAGTGTGCTGGCACATTGATCATGGAATTTCCGGCCTCCGGAAGTCTGCAAAATAAATGTTTATGGCTTAAGGCACCCGGTTTGTGGTTTCCTGTTAAGCAGTGCAATTCGGCTAAGACAGGTGTTGCTAATGGAGCAGACTTTACACGGGTGGAAGGTGAGGGAGAAGATACTGAGGGTCTGAGTAAGGGGGCCCTTCCCCTCTCTCTTGGGTTCCCAAATAGGAGCTTTCAAACTCTGCAAGTGACTCCAATGCTGGCCTCTGATGGTCAGTCATCCCAGATGTTATTTTCTTTGGCTCCAAAATCACTGTGGATGGTGAGTGCAGTCATGAAATGAAAGATGCTTGCTCTTTGGAAGGGTAGCTATGACAAACCTAGACAGCATGGTAAAAAGCAGAGACATCACTTTGCCAACAAGGTTCCTATAGTCAAAGCGATGGTTTTTCCAGTAGTCATGGATGGGTGTGAGAGTTGGACCATAAAGAAGGCTGAGCGCTGAAGAATGGATGCTTTTTGACTTGGGGGGCTGGAAAAGACTCCTGAGAGTCCCTTTGACTGCAAGGAGATCAAACCAGTCAATCCTGAAGGAAATCAACCCTGAATATGTAGGAAGATTAATGCTGAAGCTAAAGTTCGAATACTTTGGCACCTGATGCAAAGAACCAACTCGTTGGAAAAGACCCTGATGCTAGGAAAGATGAAGACAAAAGGGAAAGAGGGCATCAGAAAATAAGATGGTTAAACAGCATCACTGATTCCATGGACATGGATTCGAGCAATCTCTGAGAGAGAATGAAGGATGGAGGAGTCTGGCATGCTGAAGTCCATGGGGTCACAAAGAGCTGGACATGACTTAGCAACTGAATAGCAACAATGCTTTAGATATGCAGCCTGTTGTGGGGAATGGTTTTAAGGTGGTAGGAAAGGAAAGATGGGAGAGAGAGGAGGTATTCTGTGCACACTCTCATTTGGTGTGCAGAATATTTAGAGCTTTAATCTTCCTCAGCATTGCTTGCACAACTCCAGGGCCCCACGGTGACTGCTGCATTCAAAGCATGAACTGGTATTTTCGGCTGTTTCTGAAATCTCCCATGAAGAATATTGAACGAGCCAGAGAAAAGCTGTGTTTCACTTATTTGAATAATTTGAATGGTCCTTTCCAAGTGGCAAAGCCTCCCTGGCTCCATCCTTGAACCCATCTGAGAGTCTCTTTCATGACTAATCTCAAATAATTCGGGAAATTAGGTTAATGCTGGACCCAGTCCAGAGATCTAGGAGGGCTGAGTTCAGTTCCAAACGTTTATTTATTTGTTTGTTTGTTTGTTTATTTTGGTTCTGGGGTTAGTTCAGACTGAATCTGTAGTTCTCAATCAGGGGTAATGTGGCCCCCCAGAGTATATTTGGCAATGTCTGTCGACACTTTCTGGGTGTCACGGTTAGGAAGACACTCCTGGGATTTGGTGGAGGCCAGGGATACTGCTAGCATCCTACAGTCCACAGGATGCCCACTGCCCCCTCAAGGCCAGGGATCATCTAGTCCAAATTCTACTTGTGTGGAGTGGAGAAAGCTGTGATTTTGCTGTTGTTCAGTCATTACGTTGTGTCCAACTCTTTGGGACCCCAAGGACTGTGGCAAGCCAGGCTCCACTGTCCACTATCTCCCAGGGCTTGCTCAAGTTCTTGTCCATTGAGTCCGTGATACTATCTCATCCTCTGTTGCCCCCTTCTCCTTTTGCCTTCTATCTTGCCCAGCAACAGAGTCTTTTCCAGTGAGTCAGCTCTTCGCACCAGGTGGCCAAAGTATTGGATTCTGAGCGTCAGAATCAATCCTTCCAATGAATATTCAGAGTTGATTTCCTTTAGGATTGACTAGCTTGATCTCCTTGCTGTCCAAGGGACTCTCAAGAGCCTTCCGCAGCACCACAGTCTGAAAATCTCAGTTCTTCAGCACTCACCTTCTTTATGGTCCAACTCTTACATCTGTATATGACTCTTGGAAGATCCATAGCTTTGACTGGCTGGACCTTTTTCGGCAAAGTGATGTCTCTGCTTTTGAATACACTGTCTAGGTTTGTCGTAGCTATTCCCAGACTGAACCAAACCCTTGGCCCTAGCCAGCATCAGGTCAGTCCTACCAAGACAAGCTCATTATTGGAGGCTGGGACATGGGGAGGCTGAATTTCTAGAGCTGTGGTCACTGTCCCTCCTCACTTCCCTTCCTCAAGGAAGTGTTCAGTTCAGTACAGTTCTGTCTCTCAGTCATCTCCGACTCTTTGCAACTCCATGGACTGCAGCATGCCAGGCCTCCTTGTCCATCCCTAACTCCCAGAGTTTACTCAAACTCATGTCCATTGAGTCGGTGGTGCCATCCAACCATCTCATTCTCTGCCACCCCCTTCTCCTGTCTTCAATCTTTCCCAGCATCAGGGTCTTTTCAAGTGAGCCGGTTCTTCCCATCAGGTGGCCAAGGTATTGGAGTTTCAGGATCTGTGTCAGTTCTTCCACTGAATATTCAGAACTGATCTTTAGGATGGACTGGTTGAATCTCCTTGCAGTCCAAGGGACTCTGAAGAGTCTTCTCCAACACCAAAGTGCAAAAGCATCAATTCTTTGGCGCTCAGCATTCTTTACAGTCCAACTCTCACATCCATACATGACCACTGGAAAATCCATAGCCTTGACTAGACGGACCTTGGTTGGCAAATAATGTCTCTGCTTTTTGACATGCTGTCTATGCTGGTCATAACTTTTCTTCCAAGGAGCAAGGGTCTTTTAATGTCATGGCTGCAGTCACCATCTGCTGTGATTTTGGAGCCCGCCGAAAATAAAGTCTCTCACCATTTCCACTGTTTCCCCATCTATTCGCCATGAAGTGATGGGACCAGATGCCATGATCTTACTTTACTGAATGGTGAGCTTTAAGCCAACGTTTTCACTCTCCTCTTTCACTTTGAGCAAGAGGCTCTTTAGTTCTTCTTTGCTTTCTGCCATAAGGGTGGTGTCATGTGCATATCTGAGCTTATGGAGGAGGGGAGATGTCCCATCATCTCCGGTGCTGTGCTTGCAGAGATGCCGTGTGGAACACTCCAGATCCTGAATCTAGAAGCGCAGCCCCCTCTGAAGGAGTTCCAGACTGGACGCAGCCACCAGGGGGCACCATCACGCACTCCCACTTCTGTATCCCCTCACCTCCAGAGGGAGGTGGAAAGGAGCCATAGCCCAGGGCTTTAGCTGATTACCATCCTATTCAGGACTTGCCAGGTGGCTCAGCAGTAAAAAAGTCAGCTGCCAAGGTAGGAGATTCAGGTTCGATCCCTGTGTCGGGCACATCCTGTGAAGGAGGAAATGGCCTCTCACTCCAGTATTCTTGCCTGGAATATGCCTTGGGCAGAGGATCCTGGAGGTCTACAGTCCATAGGATTGCAAAGTGTCGGACTCAGCTGAGTGCCTGAGCACATCTTATGTTGGACTTCATCTGTCACAGGTAAATCCTGACTACATGTCTGTGTTCCTGAATTTTACTTTCAGGAGAAAAGGTAAAGATCAGTCAAATGAGCTGATACAAGGGATTCTGTAAAAGGAAAGAAAATATCCTTGCAGGGTATGACAGAAGCAAGTCAGCATGGAAGACCTCAACTTAAATCGAATGTCCTCATGGGCCTGCATGTTCAGTGACTCAGTTGTGTCCAACTCTCTCTGACCCCTTGAACTGTAGCTGCCAGGATCCTCTGTCCATGGGAACTCCCAGGCAGCAGTGCTGGAGTGTGTTGCCGTTTCCTCCTCCAGGGGCTCTTCCTGACCCAGGGATCCAACCCTTGTCTTGTGTCTCCTGCATTGGCAGGTGGATTCTTTACTGCTGCACCACCTGGGAAGGCAGTGTGCTCAGAAACAACCCTATTTTACACGTTTGTGTTAAGTAAGTTCTGGAAAGAAAAGAAAAGATATTTGAATCTGGGGGAGGAGAGGAGGTTTTGAGTGGTAATCCCCACGTCCCCGGGATTTCTGGCCACCCATTTGTGGGTAAGGGCAGTGTGACTTACTGTCCTGGCTGTGACCTTGGCATAGTGGCTTTGGAGGCAGACACACTGGGTGTGATTACAGGAGGAGGAGGGGGAGGAGGGGCAGAGGACTGCAGCAGACCAGGCTTCCCTGTCCTTGCCTATCACCCAGAGTTTTCTCGTGTTTACTGACGCACATGACCATTGAGCTGCTGATGCTATCTAATCATCTTGATAGTTCTCCGGGAAAAGTGAATCTTTGGTCATTCAGTTTTTGAATTTTAACCTTTTTCTGGACAAGATGTAGAGGCAAGGTGAAAATATCCCTCCAGAGATACAGGATATAATTTGTCTCTAAGTTCTGGAAGATCTAACCCCGTTGAGTCTTTAATACCCAGAGCTGTTGAGGCAGTATTTTCCGTTGTTTAAGTCAGCCACTTCATGGTCTCTGCGACAGCAGCACCAGGTATCTAATAAAGGGGCCAAATGGCTTCTTCCACCACTGGGCTCTGCAGTGGCGGGTGCCCTCAGAGTCTATTTAAAGGCAGCTGGTACCGGACCTCTCTGCCCGGGCTCCTGCCTGAACGAGAGACAGAAATTCAAGGTGGGTGGAAGGCTTTGATCAGTGCCGTGTAAACCAATTCAGAGGTGAACAGAAAGGCCCCGATATGTTTCTCTTTTCACGGTGTATTTAGACAAAGTACCTAATTATTATACTCTCTTAGAAAAAGAGGTTAGTGACCACTCCAGAGAAAAACAGGACTGGTTCAGTGCCCATAAACCTTAGAAAATAATTTATTTAAGTCTCTAAGAAAGTAACTCAGAAATACAGTCAAAAATTATTAGAGAATTAAAGTATTACACTGAAAATGTTTATTTAATGCAAAAGAAAGTAGGAAAAGAACAGAGGAATGAAACGTGACTTAAACTACATAGAAAGCAAAAGTGAAATGAAAGACACGAATCCAACCATATCCGTAACAGCGCTAATTATGAATAGATTAAATAGTCGGATCAAAAAGCAGACATTGTTAAGGAGAGAACTCTATTTTATTTTTCGGACTTTAAACTTCTTATCTTTTATCGGGGTATAGATGCTTAACAAACAACACGGTGATAGTTTCAGGTGAAAATTGAAGATACTCAGTCATCCATATACATGTATCCATTCTCCCCCAAACCCCTGTCCCATCCAAGCTCCCATGAAACACTGAGCAGAGTGTCCTGAGCTACACAATAGGTCCTCGTTGTTTATCTGTTTTGAATATAGCACTGGGTACATGACAGTCCCAAACTCCCTAACTATCCCTTCCACCTGACAGCCATAAGTTTGCTAAGTCAGAAAGTCTGTTTTGTGACTTCATTTGGATCATTGCTTTTTCTAGTCCACATAGAAGGGGATGCCATTCAAAAGCTCTGCTTCTCTGTCTGACTGACTTAACCAGTGTGACACTCTCTGGGTCCGTCCGTGTTGCTGCAAATGGCCTTAGTTCATTCTTTTTAATGCCCGAGTGATATTCCATTGTATATATGGACCACTCCATCTTTGTCCATTCCTCTGCCAGCGGACATTTAGGTTGCTTCTGTGAAAGCAGAAGTTGTTAGATTGGATTAAAAAAAAAACATGATTCAACTATACGCTGTCCATAGGTCATAAACTTTAGATTGAAAGATAAAAATAAGTTGAAAAATTAAAAATGTAAAAAGATATGCCAGGTAAATAGCCCTCATAAGAGTGCTGCTAACATCAGGAAAAAATGTACTTTAAAGCTAAATAAATGGATACTGGAAATAGCAGGACATTTTGTCACGATCCAAGGGTCAATCTACCAGAAAACATATTAACATATTTTCCGCCTAACAAATCTGAATAGGCCTATACAAAATAAAGAGATTGAATGACTAATTTTAAACCTTAGCCCCCAGAGAAGCCCTGGCCCAGGGAGCTTCACTAGTGCATTTACCAGACGTTAAAGGAGAGCTCATAGTGACTGCTGAGAAAGCATTTGAGGGAACTAGGACAAGGGCAGTGAGACAATTCAGGGGGGACCTAAAGTCTTTCCAATGAATGGGGGCATAACAACTGCACACCCACGTGCAGAAGAATGAAGTTGGATGCTTTCCTTAAACTCAGAAATTAACTCAGAATAGATCGTAGACCTAAATGGAAGAGCTAAATCTACAAAACTCTTGAGAGAAAACCTGGAAGGAAGCCTTTGTCACCTAGAGTCAGCCAAAGCCTTACATATGAAATTTAAAAAACGCAAGTGACAGATAATTAAACTGGAAACTGAACAAAATTAAAATATGTTATGCTGCAAATGACACCAACAAGAAAGCAAAAAGACAACCCACAGGATGACAGGAAATATTTGCAGATCGTATATCAGACAAAGAACTTATGTCTATACAAAAGCTTTAATGTTTAATCATAAAAATAGAAGCAACTGAATTAAAAATGGATGATTGATCTGAATTGACATTTCTCCAAAGAATGGGTTGATAAGTACATGGAAAGAGGCTCAACATCATTCCTCATTGGGAAATGCAAATTAAAACTGCAGTGAGGTACTGCTTCACACCCACTCGGGTAATAAGAATCAAAGACAGACAATAAGAAAAGGTGAGGGTGTGGAGAATTTGAAATGTTGTGACATTAGTGGTGGTGATGTAAAATGAAAATGTGACGTGTGCCATTATCTGACCTAGTAATTCTATCCCTGGTGTAGATACATTCCTGGTATTCCTAAAGGAAAATGCACATTGACACAAAAACATATCCATGGCTGTACTTAGCAGCACTATTCAAAATAAGCCTGAATTGAAGCAACCCAAATGCCCTTCACCTGATGAGAGCATAAATGAGAATATGAATGAGCACCTCAGCCATTTTCTTGAAGTCCAATCACTCTCCCTCGCCTTTGAGGCTACAGTTCTTAAGAGTTTAATCAAACCTCATTTATATGTTTTCTATTCAGCTGCAACTTTTTAAAAGATCTCTTTGAAATGCCATGCAGCACTTTAAATATCTGTGGCATGACACTTGTAAGATTATGCAGGCTACTAACAATGCTGGCCACGTATCCTGACTTGAAGGTCATGTTTACAACCTGACCTATTCAATCTGATCTCAAAGAAAATGCTTCTTAGAATCAATGGAAAGAACTAAAACGTTAAAATATGGAACATACCCTCTTTAAAGATATTTCTAAAACAATGAAATGAATATCTGAGATGCCCCTCCTGTAGTTCTCAATGAAGAACTGTGTATTTGTGTTTCTGAAGTTGTCCGTCAATGCCCAGAAGAATGATACTGCAGGGCTGGCAGGAGCAAATGCAGGTCCACCAGCCCCCAGCAGGTGGCACAAATGCCCTCAGCCTCCAGGAAAAGGTCTAAATGCTCCTGCAGAACCAAGAAGCAGCAGAGAGAAGAACCTTTATCATCTCAAGGAGAGTTTGGTCGGAGGGCTGGAGTTGGGTGAAGTCCGAGGCAGTCAGGAAACCAACACAACTCCATTTAATTTCATTCAACTTCCTCAAAAGGTGGGTGGGTGGGGGGGGGGAATGGTTTTCCCAACAGCAGAGCAGGAGGAAGAGAAAAGTACTCAAAGACGGGGAAGAGTCTGAACTTTATGGAATATTTCCACGGGGTGGTCCTTTCTTTGATGGTAAAGCACCATTTCTTTTCCCTTTGGTTGTTTGAAAAATGAACCCACCCTACTTCCCCCGCCCCCAAATACAAAACAAACCAAAACTAACCCAGGCTCAGCTGGTTTTGCCCCGCGATGGACTTTCCTCTTCAGAAAAAGATCCCCGTGTCTCTGTGAACTGGCAGCTCCAGCGCTGATGGGAAGGGTCCTGCCCTTAGATCGCCCGGTGCCCAGGCTTGTCTGGTTCCCGTCAGTTCCAGGGACGTGGGAGAAATCCAATGACCGGGAAATCTTTGGAGCAGAGCAGTCTCTAGAATCCCCAGCCTTGGCGCCTTCATTTAGAGGAGCAGAAGGTCTCGTGACACCTCCCAGTCCGCCCGGGGCGACAGGAGACGCACGGGTGAGCGTGCAGCCCCAGGGAGCGCACGCGCCTACCTACCTGCGAAGGGGGGCGGTGGGGGCGGCGCCTTCTCATCCTCCTCCCCCAAGAGGAGCAAAACACGGGCCAATCCGAGGAGTACGTGTTAAGGCAAGAAGGATCCAGAACCGTTTCTCGCATCAGCTCGGTGGCGAGAGCCCTTCACATCTTCACATGCGGCCAAGGTCGCCTGGGCTTTGCCGCTGGAGGCTCAGTGCCACGCCTGGGGCAAAACTCCAGGATGAAAAAGCCACAAGAAGAGGGAAGAGGGGATGCGAAATATCCAGATCGGGGTGTGAGTGTCAAGGGAAGGGCGGAGAGATGACTGTGACGGTGTGTGATGCTGTGAATGGCATGGATTGGAAAACAAAAGTAAGCACTGAGGGAAGCAAGAAAGCACCGTGAAACCCACACGGGCTGAAAATACCCAGTTGTGGTTGGGGCTGGTCTGGGGCAAGGAGGAAAGGCAAGAGTGGGACCCTCAGACCACCTCCCACCCGCCCCAGCCGATGGCCCTTTGTACATATTTTGAAGGGCAAGGCAGGATGTTTCATTGGCGTGCAAGCTCCGACCTGGAAATACTACTTTGTGGTGGGGGAAGCTGGTTAACGTGAGACTTCCCATTTTCAAGGTTAGAAATGAGGGTTTGACAGTGACTATTACTATTCAGTGATAACAATGTGTGCGTGAGCACGCAAGTGTGAAACCCAAATGTCTTCCCGTTAATGGAGTGGGAGCTTTCCGCGTTGATTCTTGCTTGTGTGTGCTCTTGCTGCTGAGACTCTGGGAAGCAGCCCTTTATCAGTGACTGCGTCCACAGCCTCTTGTCGCGTCTGTCACATTCTCCTCATTGTTTCCTCTGCAGCCACAGTGCCGCTTCTGAGTTCTCCTGGGGTTTCGACACAGTTCATTTTTCTCATCGGGTCCTTTTGAGCTTTTGTGTTTCACGGAGGTAGAATAAATCTCCGGCCTTCTCGCCTCACTTGAAAATCAGCTTCAGTGTGTTTCAATCAATCACTGGAGTTTTTACTGAACTCCTTGAATACAGACTGAGAAGCTCGATGGCTCATTTACCAGAACATGTACATTCGAGAGAAATATTTTATTTAAACGCCCCCAATGAACACTATTTAATCGCTTATACAAAGTAACAAAAAGCAGGGTTTTATGGGGCC
>NW_017191235.1:0-10877 GCF_001704415.2 Capra hircus
AGGAGGCTCGCTTCCCTGCTGGCTGTGCACTCGCCTATCAGGCGGGGGCGCAGGGCTCCTCCAGCAGGTCTTGCTTCAGGGGCTGCTTCCCCTGAGTTGGGGCTGTGGGCAGGAACCCAGACACGCAGGATCAGGCCCCAACCACCTGCACATGTCTCTGCTGGGGAGGAGAGTGCTAGGGAACCTACGTCTGTCATACACTTTCTGGGCACCCAAGGAATCAGCCTCCGTGTGTGCGGGGCTGAAACCGCCAGCCAGGGGCCTGGGAGCCTGGTGCTCTCGGTGCGGCGCTGATTTCTAGGCGGCCTAGAAACCGCTGGAGGAGCCCTGCAGTTGCCCTTCCCTTCCCTCTGACAGAGCTCTCACTGCTGAAGCCCTTGGCAGTGTGCAACCCACAGCCCCTAAGCCCTCCTCAAGGAGACTGGGACCTAAGTGCAAAGGCAAGGCAGGATTGGAGCTGAGGCAAGGAAGGCGCCAGTGGCGTCTCCCAGGCTCCTGCTGCCTGCTCCTTCCTGGGGAGGCAGCCTAAAGCAAGGCAAGTCTGGCAAGGCTAGCCCCGGCAGAGCAGCTCGCGCCAGGAACTCTGCCAGATCGGGGCTCTGAGCAGAGCTAGAGCTCTGCCGTACTGGAGCGCACTTAGCTCCGTGAAGCAGGGCTTTCACTTGACGGGCTGGCTGCTCCTCTTCCCCGAGGAGCTCGCTTCCTCTGGCTGTGCACTCGCCTATCAGGCGGGGGCGCAGGGCTCCTCCAGCAGGTCTTGCCTCAGGGGCTGCTTCCCTGAGTTGGGGCTGTGGGCGGAACCCAGACACGCCAGGATCAGGCCCCAAACACCTGCACATGTTCTGCTGGGGAGGAGAGTGCTAGGGAACCTACGTCTGTCATACACTTTCTGGGCACCCAAGGAATCAGCCTCCGTGTGTGCGGGGCTGAAAACGCCAGCCAGGGCCCTGGGAGCCTGGTGCTCTCGTGGGCGCTGATTCTAGGCGGCCTAGAAACCGCTGGAGGAGCCCTGCAGTTGCCCTTCCTTCCTCTGACAGAGCTCTCACTGCTGAAGCCTTGGCAGTGTGCAACCCACCACCCCTAAGCCCTCCCAACGACGCCTGCACCTATGTGCAAAGGCAAGGCAGGATTGGAGCTGAGGCAAGGAAAGGCACCAGTGCGTCTCCCAGGCTCGCTCAGACAGCTCCTTCCTGGGAGGGAGCCTAAAAGCAAGGCAAGTCTGGGCAAGGCGAGCCCCCGCGAGCAGCCTCGCGCCAGAAACTCTGCCAGATCGGGCTCTGAGCAGAGCTAGAGCTCTGCCGTACTGAGGCCACTTAGCTCCGTGCAAGCAGGGCTTTCCTCTTGACTGGGCTCGGCTGCCTCCTCTTCTCCCGAGAGGCTCGCTACACTGCTGGCTGTGCTCTCGCCTATCAGGCGGGCGCCGCAGGGCTCCTCCAGCAGGTCTTGCCTCAGGGGCTGCTTCCCTGAGTTGAGGCTGTGGGCGGGAACCCAGACACGCAGGATAAGGCCCAACCACCTGCACATGTCTCTGCTGGGGAGGAGAGTGCTAGGGAACCTACGTCTCTCACACACTTTCTAGGCACCCACGGAGTCAGCCTCTGGGAGTGTGGGGATGCAAAACCCAGCCAGGGGCCCTTGGAACCTGGTGCTCTCCGTGCGGAGCTTTGTCTGGGCGGCCAAGGAACCGCTGAAGGAGCCTGCTGTTGCCCTTCGCTTCCCTCTGACAGAGCTTTCACTGCTGAGCCCTTGGCAGTGTGCAACCCACCAGCCCCTAAGCCCTCCTCAAGGACGCTTGGGACCTAAGTGCAAAGGCAAGGCAGGGGTAGAGCTGAAGCCAGGAAGGCGCCAGTGGCGTTTCCGAGCCTCACACAGCCTGCTCCTTCCTGGGGAGGGAGCCTTAAAGCAAGGCAAGTCTGCGCAAGGCTCGCCTATGGCAGAGCATCTTGGTGCCAGGAACTCTGCCAGATCGGGCCTCTGAACAGAGCTAGAGATCTGCCGTACTGGAGTCGCACTTAGCTTCGTGTAAGCAGGGATTTCAGCTTGACGGGACTTGCTGCCTCCTCTTCCCCCGAGGAGGCTCGCTTCCCTGCTGGCTGTGCACTCGCCTATCAGGCGGGGCGCAGGGCTCCTCCAGCAGGTCTTGCCTCAGGGGCTGCTTCCCCTGAGTTGGGGCTGTGGGCAGGAACCCAGACACGCAGGATCAGGCCCCAAACACCTGCACATGTCTCTGCTGGGGAGGAGAGTGCTAGGGAACCTACGTCTGTCATACACTTTCTGGGCACCCAAGGAATCAGCCTCCGTGTGTGCGGGGCTGAAAACCCCAGCCAGGGGCCTGGGAGCCTGGTGCTCTCCGTGTGGCGCTGAATCTGGGCGGCCAAGCAACCGCTGGAGGAGCCCTGCAGTTGCCCTTCCCTTCCCTCTGACAGAATTCTCACTGCTGGAGCCCTTGGCAGTGTGCAACCCACCAGCCCCTAAGCTCTCCTTAAGGAGGACTGGGACCTAAGTGCAAAGGCAAGGCAGGATTGGAGCTGAGGCAAGAAAGGCGCCAGTGGCGACTCCCAGGCTCCTGCTGCCTGCTCCTTCCTGGAGAGGCAGCCTAAAAGCAAGGCAAGTCTGGGCAAGGCTAGCCCCCGGCAGAGCAGCCTCGCGCCAGGAACTCTGCCAGATCGGGGCTCTGAGCAGAGCTAGAGCTCTGCCGTACTGGAGGCGCACTTAGCTCCGTGCAAGCAGGGCTTTCAACTTGACGGGGCTGGGCTGCCTCCTCTTCCCCCGAGGAGGCTCGCTTCCCTGCTGGCTGTGCACTCGCCTATCAGGCGGGGGCGCAGGGCTCCTCCAGCAGGTCTTGCCTCAGGGGCTGCTTCCCTGAGTTGGGGCTGTGGGCAGGAACCCAGACACGCAGGATCAGGCCCAAACACCTGCACATGTCTCTGCTGGGGAGGAGAGTGCTAGGGAACCTACGTCTGTCATACACTTTCTGGGCACCCAAGGAATCAGCCTCCGTGTGTGCGGGGCTGAAAACCCCAGCCAGGGGCCCTGGGAGCCTGGTGCTCTCGGTGCGGCGCTGATTCTAGGCGGCCTAGAAACCGCTGGAGGAGCCCTGCAGTTGCCCTTCCCTTCCCTCTGACAGAGCTCTCACTGCTGAAGCCCTTGGCAGTGTGCAACCCACCACCCCCTAAGCCCTCCCCAACGACGCCTGGCACCTATGTGCAAAGGCAAGGCAGGATTGGAGCTGAGGCAAGGAAGGCACCAGTGGCGTCTCCCAGGCTCGCTCAGACAGCTCCTTCCTGGGGAGGGAGCCTAAAAGCAAGGCAAGTCTGGGCAAGGCGAGCCCCCGGCCGAGCAGCCTCGCGCCAGAAACTCTGCCAGATCGGGGCTCTGAGCAGAGCTAGAGCTCTGCCGTACTGGAGGCCCACTTAGCTCCGTGCAAGCAGGGCTTTCCTCTTGACTGGGCTCGGCTGCCTCCTCTTCTCCCGAGGAGGCTCGCTACACTGCTGGCTGTGCTCTCGCCTATCAGGCGGGCGCGCAGGGCTCCTCCAGCAGGTCTTGCCTCAGGGGCTGCTTCCCCTGAGTTGAGGCTGTGGGCGGGGAACCCAGACCACGCAGGATAAGGCCCAACCACCTGCACATGTCTCTGCTGGGGAGGAGAGTGCTAGGGAACCTACGTCTCTCACACACTTTCTAGGCACCCACGGAGTCAGCCTCTGGGAGTGTGGGGATGCAAAACCCAGCCAGGGGCCCTTGGAACCTTGGTGCTCTCCGTTGCGGAGCTTTGTCTGGGCGGCCAAGGAACCGCTGAAGGAGCCCTGCTGTTGCCCTTCGCTTCCCTCTGACAGAGCTTTCACTGCTGGAGCCCTTGGCAGTGTGCAACCCACCAGCCCCTAAGCCCTCCTCAGGACGCTTGGGGACTAAGTGCAAAGGCAAGGCAGGGGTAGAGCTGAAGCCAGGAAGGCGCCAGTGGCGTTTCCTGGAGCCTCACACAGCCTGCTCCTTCCTGGGAGGGAGCCTTAAAGCAAGGCAAGTCTGCGCAAGGCTCGGCCTATGGCAGAGCATCTTGGTGCCAGGAACTCTGCCAGATCGGGCCTCTGAACAGAGCTAGAGATCTGCCGTACTGGAGTCGCACTTAGCTTCGTGTAAGCAGGGATTTCAGCTTGACGGGGACTTGCTGCCTCCTCTTCCCCCGAGGAGGCTCGCTTCCCTGCTGGCTGTGCCACTCGCCTATCAGGCGGGGGCGCAGGGCTCCTCCAGCAGGTCTTGCCTCAGGGGCTGCTTCCCCTGAGTTGGGGCTGTGGGCAGGAACCCAGACACGCAGGATCAGGCCCCAAACACCTGCACATGGTCTCTGCTGGGGAGGAGAGTGCTAGGGGAACCTACGTCTGTCATACACTTTCTGGGCACCCAAGGAATCAGCCTCCGTGTGTGCGGGGCTGAAAACCCCAGCCAGGGGCCCTGGGAGCCTGGTGCTCTCCGTGTGGCGCTGAATCTGGGCGGCCAAGCAACCGCTGGAGGAGCCCTGCAGTTGCCCTTCCCTTCCCTCTGACCAGAATTCTCACTGCTGGAGCCCTTGGCAGTGTGCAACCCACCAGCCCCTAAGCTCTCCTTAAGGAGGACTGGGACCTAAGTGCAAAGGCAAGGCAGGATTGGAGCTGAGGCAAGAAAGGCGCCAGTGGCGACTCCCAGGCTCCTGCTGCCTGCTCCTTCCTGGAGAGGCAGCCTAAAAGCAAGGCAAGTCTGGGCAAGGCTAGCCCCCGGCAGAGCAGCCTCGCGCCAGGAACTCTGCCAGATCGGGGCTCTGAGCAGAGCTAGAGCTCTGCCGTACTGGGAGGCGCACTTAGCTCCGTGCAAGCAGGGCTTTCAACTTGACGGGGCTGGGCTGCCTCCTCTTCCCCCGAGGAGGCTCGCTTCCCTGCTGGCTGTGCACTCGCCTATCAGGCGGGGGCGCAGGGCTCCTCCAGCCAGGTCTTGCCTCAGGGGCTGCTTCCCCTGAGTTGGGGCTGTGGGCAGGGAACCCAGACACGCAGGATCAGGCCCCAACCACCTGCACATGTCTCTGCTGGGGAGGAGAGTGCTAGGGAACCTACGTCTGTCATACACTTTCTGGGCACCCAAGGAATCAGCCTCCGTGTGTGCGGGGCTGAAAACCCCAGCAGGGGCCCTGGGAGCCTGGTGCTCTCGGTGCGGCGCTGATTCTAGGCGGCCTAGAAACCGCTGGAGGAGCCCCTGCAGTTGCCCTTCCTTCCTCTGACAGAGCTCTCACTGCTGAAGCCCTTGGCAGTGTGCAACCCACCACCCCCTAAGCCCTCCCAACGACGCCTGGCACCTATGTGCAAAGGCAAGGCAGGATTGGAGCTGAGGCAAGGAAGGCACCAGTGGCGTCTCCCCAGGCTCGCTCAGACAGCTCCTTCCTGGCGGAGGGAGCCTAAAAGCAAGGCAAGTCTGGGCAAGGCGAGCCCCCGGCCGAGCGCCTCGCGCCAGAAACTCTGCCAGATCGGGGCTCTGAGCAGAGCTAGAGCTCTGCCGTACTGGAGGCCCACTTAGCTCCGTGCAAGCAGGGCTTTTCCTCTTGACTGGGCCTCGGCTGCCTCCTCTTCTCCCGAGGAGGGCTCGCTACACTGCTGGCTGTGCTCTCGCCTATCAGGCGGGCGCGCAGAGGCTCCTCCAGCAGGTCTTGCCTCAGGGGCTGCTTCCCCTGAGTTGAGGCTGTGGGCGGGAACCCAGACACAGCAGGATAAGGCCCCAACCACCTGCACATGTCTCTGCTGGGGAGGAGAGTGCTAGGGAACCTACGTCTCTCACACACTTTCTAGGCACCCACGGAGTCAGCCTCTGGGAGTGTGGGGATGCAAAACCCAGCCAGGGGCCCTTGGAACCTGGTGCTCTCCCGTGCGGAGCTTTGTCTGGGCGGCCAAGGAACGCTGAAGGAGCCCTGCTGTTGCCCTTCGCTTCCCTCTGACAGAGCTTTCAACTGCTGGAGCCCTTGGCAGTGTGAGCAACCCACCCAGCCCCTAAGCCCTCCTCAAGGACGCTTGGGACCTAAGTGCAAAGGCAAGGCAGGGGTAGAGCTGAAGCCAGGAAGGCGCCAGTGCGTTTCCAGAGCCTCACACAGCCTGCTCCTTTCCTGGGGAGGGAGCCTTAAAGCAAGGCAAGTCTGCGCAAGGCTCGCCTATGGCAGAGCATCTTGGTGCCAGGAACTCTGCCAGATCGGGCCTCTGAACAGAGCTAGAGATCTGCCGTACTGGAGTCGCACTTAGCTTCGTGTAAGCAGGGATTTCAGCTTGACGGGGACTTGCTGCCTCCTCTTCCCCGAGGAGGCTCGCTTCCCTGCTGGCTGTGCACTCGCCTATCGGGCGGGGGCGCAGGGCTCCTCCAGCAGGTCTTGCCTCAGGGGCTGCTTCCCCTGAGTTGGGGCTGTGGGCCAGGAACCCAGACACGCAGGATCAGCCCCCAAACACCTGCACATGTCTCTGCTGGGGAGGAGAGTGCTAGGGAACCTACGTCTGTCATACACTTTCTGGGCACCCAAGGAATCAGCCTCCGTGTGTGCGGGGCTGAAAACCCCAGCCAGGGGACCTGGGAGCCTGGTGCTCTCCGTGTGGCGCTGAATCTGGGCGGCCAAGCAACCGCTGGAGGAGCCCTGCAGTTGCCCTTCCCTTCCCTCTGACAGAATTCTCACTGCTGGAGCCCTTGGCAGTGTGCAAGCCCACCAGCCCCTAAGCTCTCCTTAAGGAGGACTGGGACCTAAGTGCAAAGGCAAGGCAGGATTGGAGCTGAGGCAAGAAAGGCGCCAGTGGCGACTCCCAGGCTCCTGCTGCCTGCTCCTTCCTGGAGAGGCAGCCTAAAAGCAAGGCAAGTCTGGGCAAGGCTAGCCCCCGGCAGAGCAGCCTCGCGCCAGGAACTCTGCCAGATCGGGGCTCTGAGCAGAGCTAGAGCTCTGCCGTACTGGAGGCGCACTTAGCTCCGTGCAAGCAGGGCTTTCAACTTGACGGGGCTGGGCTGCCTCCTCTTCCCCCGAGGAGGCTCGCTTCCCTGCTGGCTGTGCACTCGCCTATCAGGCGGGGCGCAGGGCTCCTCCAGCAGGTCTTGCCTCAGGGGCTGCTTCCCCTGAGTTGGGCTGTGGGCAGGAACCCAGACACGCAGGATCAGGCCCCAAACCACCTGCACATGTCTCTGCTGGGAGGAGAGTGCTATGGGAACCTACGTCTGTCATACACTTTCTGGGCACCCAAGGAATCAGCCTCCGTGTGTGCGGGGCTGAAAACCCCAGCCAGGGGCCCTGGGAGCCTGGTGCTCTCGGTGCGGCGCTGATTCTAGGCGGCCTAGAAACCGGCTGGAGGAGCCCTGCAGTTGCCCTTCCCTTCCCTCTGACAGAGCTCTCACTGCTGAAGCCCTTGGCAGTGTGCAACCCACCACCCCCTAAGCCCTCCCCCAACGCACGCCTGGCACCTATGTGCAAAGGCAAGGCAGGATTGGAGCTGAGGCAAGGAAGGCACCAGTGGCGTCTCCCAGGCTCGCTCAGACAGCTCCTTCCTGGGGAGGGAGCCTAAAAGCAAGGCAAGTCTGGGCAAGGCGAGCCCCCGGCCGAGCAGCCTCGCGCCAGAAACTCTGCCAGATCGGGGCTCTGAGCAGAGCTAGAGCTCTGCCGTACTGGAGGCCCACTTAGCTCCGTGCAAGCAGGGCTTTCCTCTTGACTGGGCTCGGCTGCCTCCTCTTCTCCCGAGGAGGCTCGCTACACTGCTGGCTGTGCTCTCGCCTATCAGGCGGGCGCGCAGGGCTCCTCCAGCAGGTCTTGCCTCAGGGGCTGCTTCCCCTGAGTTGAGGCTGTGGGCGGGAACCCAGACACGCAGGATAAGGCCCCAACCACCTGCACATGTCTCTGCTGGGGAGGAGAGTGCTAGGGAACCTACGTCTCTCACACACTTTCTAGGCACCCACGGAGTCAGCCTCTGGAGTGTGGGGATGCAAAACCCAGCCAGGGGCCCTTGGAACGCTGGTGCTCTCCGTCGGAGCTTTGTCTGGGCGGCCAAGGAACCGCTGAAGGAGCCTGCTGTTGCCCTTCGCTTCCTCTGACAGAGCTTTCACTGCTGGAGCCTTGGCAGTGTGCAACCCACCAGCCCCTAAGCCCTCCTCAAGGACGCTTGGACCTAAGTGCAAAGGCAAGGCAGGGGTAGAGCTGAAGCCAGGAAGGCGCCAGTGGCGTTTCCGAGCCTCACACAGCCTGCTCCTTCCTGGGAGGGAGCCTTAAAGCAAGGCAAGTCTGCGCAAGGCTCGCCTATGGCAGAGCATCTTGGTGCCAGGAACTCTGCCAGATCGGGCCTCTGAACAGAGCTAGAGATCTGCCGTACTGGAGTCGCACTTAGCTTCGTGTAAGCAGGGATTTCAGCTTGACGGGGACTTGCTGCCTCCTCTTCCCCGAGGAGGCTCGCTTCCCTGCTGGCTGTGCACTCGCCTATCGGCGGGGGCGCAGGGCTCCTCCAGCAGGTCTTGCCTCAGGGGCTGCTTCCCCTGAGTTGGGGCTGTGGGCAGGAACCCAGACACGCAGGATCAGGCCCCAAACACCTGCACATGTCTCTGCTGGGGAGGAGAGTGCTAGGGAACCTACGTCTGTCATACACTTTCTGGGCACCCAAGGAATCAGCCTCCGTGTGTGCGGGGCTGAAAACCCCAGCCAGGGGACCTGGGAGCCTGGTGCTCTCCGTGTGGCGCTGAATCTGGGCGGCCAAGCAACCGCTGGAGGAGCCCTGCAGTTGCCCTTCCCTTCCCTCTGACAGAATTCTCACTGCTGGAGCCCTTGGCAGTGTGCAACCCACCAGCCCCTAAGCTCTCCTTAAGGAGGACTGGGACCTAAGTGCAAAGGCAAGGCAGGATTGGAGCTGAGGCAAGAAAGGCGCCAGTGGCGACTCCCAGGCTCCTGCTGCCTGCTCCTTCCTGGAGAGGCAGCCTAAAAGCAAGGCAAGTCTGGGCAAGGCTAGCCCCCGGCAGAGCAGCCTCGCGCCAGGAACTCTGCCAGATCGGGGCTCTGAGCAGAGCTAGAGCTCTGCCGTACTGGAGGCGCACTTAGCTCCGTGCAAGCAGGGCTTTCAACTTGACGGGGCTGGGCTGCCTCCTCTTCCCCCGAGGAGGCTCGCTTCCCTGCTGGCTGTGCACTCGCCTATCAGGCGGGGGCGCAGGGCTCCTCCAGCAGGTCTTGCCTCAGGGGCTGCTTCCCCTGAGTTGGGCTGTGGGCAGGAACCCAGACACGCAGGATCAGGCCCAAACACCTGCACATGTCTCTGCTGGGGAGGAGAGTGCTAGGGAACCTACGTCTGTCATACACTTTCTGGGCACCCAAGGAATCAGCCTCCGTGTGTGCGGGGCTGAAAACCCCAGCCAGGGGCCCTGGGAGCCTGGTGCTCTCGGTGCGGCGCTGATTCTAGGCGGCCTAGAAACCGCTGGAGGAGCCCTGCAGTTGCCCTTCCCTTCCCTCTGACAGAGCTCTCACTGCTGAAGCCCTTGGCAGTGTGCAACCCACCACCCCTAAGCCCTCCCCCAACGCCTGGCACCTATGTGCAAAGGCAAGGCAGGATTGGAGCTGAGGCAAGGAAGGCACCAGTGGCGTCTCCCAGGCTCGCTCAGACAGCTCCTTCCTGGGGAGGGAGCCTAAAAGCAAGGCAAGTCTGGGCAAGGCGAGCCCCCGGCCGAGCAGCCTCGCGCCAGAAACTCTGCCAGATCGGGGCTCTGAGCAGAGCTAGAGCTCTGCCGTACTGGAGGCCACTTAGCTCCGTGCAAGCAGGGCTTTCCTCTTGACTGGGCTCGGCTGCCTCCTCTTCTCCCGAGGAGGCTCGCTACACTGCTGGCTGTGCTCTCGCCTATCAGGCGGGCGCGCAGGGCTCCTCCAGCAGGTCTTGCCTCAGGGGCTGCTTCCCCTGAGTTGAGGCTGTGGGCGGGAACCCAGACACGCAGGATAAGGCCCCAACCACCTGCACATGTCTCTGCTGGGGAGGAGAGTGCTAGGGAACCTACGTCTCTCACACACTTTCTAGGCACCCACGGAGTCAGCCTCTGGGAGTGTGGGGATGCAAAACCCAGCCAGGGGCCCTTGGAACCTGGTGCTCTCCGTGCGGAGCTTTGTCTGGGCGGCCAAGGAACCGCTGAAGGAGCCCTGCTGTTGCCCTTCGCTTCCCTCTGACAGAGCTTTCACTGCTGGAGCCCTTGGCAGTGTGCAACCCACCAGCCCCTAAGCCCTCCTCAAGGACGCTTGGACCTAAGTGCAAAGGCAAGGCAGGTAGAGCTGAAGCCAGGAAGGCGCCAGTGGCGTTTCCGAGCCTCACACAGCCTGCTCCTTCCTGGGGAGGGAGCCTTAAAGCAAGGCAAGTCTGCGCAAGGCTCGCCTATGGCAGAGCATCTTGGTGCCAGGAACTCTGCCAGATCGGGCCTCTGAACAGAGCTAGAGATCTGCCGTACTGGAGTCGCACTTAGCTTCGTGTAAGCAGGGATTTCAGCTTGACGGGGACTTGCTGCCTCCTCTTCCCCCGAGGAGGCTCGCTTCCCTGCTGGCTGTGCACTCGCCTATCAGGCGGGGGCGCAGGGCTCCTCCAGCAGGTCTTGCCTCAGGGGCTGCTTCCCTGAGTTGGGGCTGTGGGCAGGAACCCAGACACGCAGGATCAGGCCCCAAACACCTGCACATGTCTCTGCTGGGGAGGAGAGTGCTAGGGAACCTACGTCTGTCATACACTTTCTGGGCACCCAAGGAATCAGCCTCCGTGTGTGGGGGCTGAAAACCCCAGCCAGGGGACCTGGGAGCCTGGTGCTCTCCGTGTGGCGCTGATCTGGGCGGCCAAGCAACCGCTGGAGGAGCCCTGCAGTTGCCTTCCCTTCCCTCTGACAGAATTCTCACTGGCTGG
>NW_017191236.1:0-10877 GCF_001704415.2 Capra hircus
TCTTGAGAAATCTGGATGAAGGTCAGGAAGCAACAGTTAGAGCAGGACATGGAACAACAGACTGGTTCCAAAAAAGGAAAAGGAGTATGTCAAGGCTGTATATTGTCACCCTGTTTATTTAACTTCTATGCAGAGTACATCATGAAAAATGCTGGGATGGAAGATACATAAGCTGGAATCAAGATTGCCGGTAGAAATATCAATCACTTAGATATGCAGATGACACCACCATTATGGCAGAACGTGAAGAGGAACGGGTATGTCGGGGAACTTCTTGAGTTGCAGCAAGGGTGTGAAGGACCCTTTGGAAGTTCCAGAGGTTAGGTGAAGAAGGTTAGCTCTGCCTCAGCAGAAATGGGCCTCATGTCGCCTGGAATGGAGAGGCTCCTGGATATTCCGAGTTTCAGCAGGTGCTCTCGAGTTTACGACGGGGATTCAGGGACCCGCTCTGGCGGCCGCAGGAAAGGCCAGTTATCATGCGTGTTGCTAGGGGGCCTCTCGTGATTCCTCTCCCGTCGATGCCGGGGCCTAAGACCTTGTGTGGAGTCGGGGCAGGAAGCTGAGGATTCCTCTGCAGTGCTGACATGGATTTTGGGGTACTTATGGAGTCTCCACAAAGGAGTCAGGCCTCGTCTCGAGTGGGGGCATGAGCGTGCCCTTTCCTCCCATGCTGTAGCAGCAGTGTCACGCTTCCCCTTGCGTAGACCAAGGGATCTGTGGCTTTCCCTCGAGTCTTTCCCACGAGGCTTTCCCACAGGGCTGTCCCACGTGTCACGGTGGTGTGAGTCGATCCTCCGCGTGAAAGCCGAGGCAGTGCAGGGAAAACAGGTTCCTGTGGAACGGACTGAGATATCTGGGGGAGTCTTGGAAAGGTGGCATGACCCTGCAGTTCCTCTCGCCTTTCCTATTGAGAGCCCTTGCTCTTGAGAGGCCAGGGGAACGCTGAAAAATCTTTCCTGACTAAGCAGGATAGGATCCCTCATCTCGAGCTACCAGGCGGAAACGGGGTTCCCCTGGATGTGGGCGGGACCCTCGTGCTTCCTCTCGAGTGGAGACGGGTATGTCGGGGAACTTCTTGAGTTGCAGCAAGGACCCTTTTGAATTTCCAGAGTTTAGGTGTGATGAGCCTCCAGACGCCTCAGAGGAAATGGGCCTCATCTCGCCTGGAGCAGAGAACCTCCTGGATTTTCTAGAGTTGGACAGGGTCTCTCGAGTTATGACGGGGACCTCCAGGACCCGCTCCGGTGGCCTCAGGAAAGGCCAGTGCCCATGGGAGTTGCAAGGGGGCCTTTCGGGATTCCTCTCCCGTCGATGTCGGGGCCTAAGACCTTGTGTGCAGTCAGTTCGGAACCTTCCTCTTCAGTGCTGACATGTATTTGGTGTACTTCTGGAGTCTCCCCAGGGAAGTCAGTCCTCCTCTCGAGTGGGGCATGCACGTGGGCTTTCCTTCCGAGCTGTAGCAGCAGTGTCGCGCTTCCCTTCCGGTGGATCAAGGGATCAGGGGCTTTCCCTCGAGGCTTTCGAACGAGGCTCTCCCACGAGGCTTTCCCACAGGGCTGTCCCACGTGCCACCGTGGTGTGAGTCGATCCTCGGCTTGAAAGTCGAGGCAGTGCAGGGAACCCAGGTTTCCCTGGAATGGACGGAGACATCTGGGGGACTCTGGGAATGGTGGTACGACCCTGGAGTTCCTCTCGCCTTTCCTGTGGAGAGCGCCTCCTCTTGAGAAGCGACGGGAACGCCGGGAATTCTTTCCTGAACACACAGGGAAAGGATCTCTCCTCTCTAGCTAGCAGCAGAAACGGGGCTCCTCTGGATGTGGGCAGGACTCTCGTGCTTCTTCTCGACTGGAGACGGGTATGTCGGGAAACTTCTTGAGTTGCAGCAAGGGTGTGAAGGACCCTTTGGAACTTCCAGAGGTTAAGTAAGAATAGCCTCGAGACGCCTCAGCCTAAATGGGCCTCAACTCGCCTGGAGGGGAGAACCTCCTGGATTTTCTCGAGTTGCGGCAGGTGCTCTCGACTTACGACGGGGACCTCAGGGACCCCTCTGGTGGCCTCAGGAAAGGCCAGTCCCCAGGCGAGTTGCTCTGGGCCTCTCAGGATTCTTCTCCCGTCGATGCCGGGGCCTAAGATCTTGTGTGAAGTAGGTGCCGGAACCTGAGCATTCCTCTCCAGTGCTGACATGGATCCTGGGGTACTTCTGGAGTTTCCCCAGGGGAGTCAGTCCTCGTCTAGAGTGGGGGCATGCACGTGCGCGTTCCTTCCGAGCTGTAGCAGCACTGTCCCGCTTCCGTTCGCGTGGATCAAGGGTTCTGTGGCTTTCCCTCGAGGCTTTCCCGACGACGCTTTCCCACAGAGCTGTCCCACGTGCCACTGTGGTGTGAGTCGATCCTCGGCTTGAAAGTCGAGGCAGTGCAGGGAAAACAGGTATCCCTGGAATGGACTGAGACATCTGGGATCTCTGGGAATGTAGCACGACCCTGGAGTTCCTCTCGCCTTTTACTATGGAGAGCGGCTCCACTTGAGATGCGACGGGAACCCGGGAATTCTTTCCCGACCACGCAGGGAAAGGATCCCTCCTCTCGATCTAGGTGGCGGAAACGGGGCTCCTGTCGATGTGGGCGGGACTCTCGTGCTCCCTCTCGAGTGGAGACGGGTATGTCGGGGAACTTCTTGAGTTGCAGCAAGGGTGTGTAGGACCCTTTGGAAGTTCCAGAGTTTAGGTGTGATTAGGCTCGAGACCCCTCAGTGGAAATGGGCCTCATCTCGCCTGGAGGGGAGAACCTCCTGGATTTTCTCGAGTTGTGGCAGGTGCTCTCGACTTACGACGGGGACCTCAGGGACCCGCTCTGGTGGCCTCAGGAAAGGCCAGTCCGCATGCGAGTTGCTCGGGGCTCTCGGGTTTCCTCTCCCGTCGATGCCGGGGCCTAAGACTGCCGGGAGCCAGTGTGAGGAAGCCCGCCGTGACAAGGCTATGAGGAAGGAAGCTGACATACGCAAGGCGTGCTCAGACTTCAGGGACCCCTCTGTAAATTTTTAAGCATGTACCCCAACAAAATCTGCCGGTTTTTGTGCTCTGCTTTTTCACTCTTCTGACCTTTTCTGGAAAAAGTCAATTCAGGGCATTTGTCTTCTGCATTTGAAAGAGTGTTTCAATCCAAAAGCCCTCTGATGGCTTTCTAGCCTGCCTTTAGGACTCGTACAGCTGCGATTGTGACTGTTTGAGGCCTCCTGACCGCAGGAGGCACAGGAAGCTTAAAAACATCCTAGGAATGCAGGAGCTTCCGAGGAGTCAAAATCTTTAGAATAGGACTGATTAAAAGTTTCATTTTTTGGGTCAATGCTTGCTGCCAAATTTTCATATCCTTTATTTTTAGATATAGTTGGTATATAGAAAAACAAGTAGTAGACCTGGTATTAGCAACATTAGATCTTTGAGTTAAGTACCTTCTTTGTTATAACCCACTGCACCTTTTTCTATAGAGATGTAACTTTAATGCTTTAAGGAGATGCAGATTAAAGAAAAACACTTCAGGGGAAACAAAATTAACATTCATTAAGGAAGAGAGCCAAAAAGTGTTAACAAGCCTCTTGGCCAGAAGATAATGTAAATCACCTGAGACCTTTTGTATACAAAATGATATACAGAAAGAATCTCGGTTGCGAACACTACATAATTTTGTGTTATCCATTGATCTCCATGTTTTATCAAAAGTATAAAAGGCCTTCTGAACAATAAAGGAGGAGGCCAGGGGCCGGGGCCCAATTTCTCAGACCAGCTTCTCGAACTAGTCTCTCAGCCTGGTTTCTTGGGACTCTGGCTCCCCCCGTGTCTTTTCTCTCTCTTTCTTCTTCTCTAATTTCCTTCTCTCTGCTCTTTACTTTAACTTCAGGCTGAATCTCCACCTGGAGTGCGGAGGCTCGCCAGGTCTACTTACTTGCCCTGGCTGTTAAGACCCGCACGAAAGGGAGCTTAAGGCGAGGCACCCTTAGATATTCAAGCGGGCGCCGGTGGCCCAAAGTAGGTGGTGCAAATTCCTTGTCTGGAATTTTATTGGCCGTCCGCGTAAACCAAGCTATTCAGCCCTTTTACTCCATTTATTCTTCTTACTACACTATAGTTTCCTAATCTAATCTTACATTAATAAATAAACAAGTCTTTCCACGCCAAGGCGTCCACCCTTCGAATTCCCTGGATCCACCGGGCTGGACCCGGCATAAGGCCTTGAGTGGAGTCGGTGCTGGAACCTGAGGATTCCTCTCCAGTGCTGACATGGATGTTGGGGTACTTCCTGAGTCTCCCCAGGGGAGTCAGTCCTCGTCTCGAGTGGGGGAATGCACGTGCGCTTTCCTCCCGAGCTGTAGCAGCAGTGTCATGCTTCCCTTCGCGTGGATCAAGGGATCTGTGGCTTTCCCACGAGGCTTTCCCACAGGGCTGTCCCACGTGCCACCGTGGTGTGAGTCGATCCTCGGCTTGAAAGTCGAGGCAGTGCAGGGAAAACAGGTTTCCCTGGAATGGATTGAGACATCTGGGGACACTGGGAATGGTGGCACGACCCTGGATTTCCTCTCGCCTTTCCTGTGGAAAGCGCCTCCTCTTGAGATGCGACGGAAACGCCGGGAATTCTTTCCCTACCACGCAGGGGAAGGATCCCTCCTCTCTAGCTAGGAGGCGGAAACGGGGCTCCTCTGGATGAGGGGCGGGACTCTCGTGCTTCCTCTCGTGTGGAGACGGGTATGTCGGGGAACTTCTTGAGTTGCAGCAAGGGTGTGAAGGACCCTTTGGAAGTTCCAGAAGTTAGGTGTGATTAGCCTCGAGACACCAGCATAAATGGGCCTCATCTCGCCTGGAGGGTAGAACCTCCTGGATTTTCTCGAGTTGTGACAGGTGCTCTCGACTTACGACGGGGACCTCAGGGACCCGCTCTGGTGGCCTCAGGAAAGCCCAGTCCCCATGGGAGTTGCTCGGGGGCCTCTCAGGATTCCTCTCCCGTAGATGCCGGGCCTAAGACCTTGTGTGGAGCCGGTGCCGGAACCTGAGGATTCCTCTCCAGTGCTGACATGGATCTTGGGGTACTTCTGGAGCCTCCCCAGGGGAGTCAGACCTCTCGTCTCGAGTGGGGGCATGCACGTGCGCTTTCCTTCCGAGCTGTAGCAACAGTGTCCGCTTCCCTTCGCGTGTATCAAGGGATCTCTGGCTTTCCCTCGAGGCTTTCCCACGAGGCTTTCCCACAGAGCTGTCCCACGTGCCACCGTGGTGTGAGTCGATCCTCGGCTTGAAAGTCGAGGCAGTGCAGGGAAAACAGGTTTCCCTGGAATGGACTGAGACATCTGGGGGACTCTGGGAATGTAGGCACGACCTGGAGTTCCTCTCGCCTTTCCTGTGGAGAGCGCCTCCACTTGAGATGCGACGGGACCGCCGGGAATTCTTTCCCGACCACGAAGGGAAAGGATCCCTCCTCTCGATCTAGGAGGCGGAAACGGGGCTCCTGTCGATGTGGGCGGGACTCTCGTGCTTCCTCTGAGTGGAGACGGGTATGTCGGGGAACTTCTTGAGTTGCAGCAAGGGTGTGAAGGACCCTTTTGGAAGTTCCAGAGTTTAGGTGTGATTAGGCTCGAGACCCCTCAGTGGAAATGGGCCTCATCTCGCCTGGAGGGAAGAACCTCCTGGACTTTCTCGAGTTGTGGCAGGTGCTCTTGACTTATGACGGGGACCTCAGGGACCCGCTCTGGTGGCCTCAGGAAAGACCAGTACCCATGCGAGTTGCTCGGGGGCCTCTCGGGGCCTCTCGGGTTTCCTCTCCCGTCGATGCTGGGGCCTAAGACCTTGTGTGGAGTCAGTGCTGGAACCTGCCAATTCCTCTCCAGTGCTGACATGCATCTTGGGTACTTCTGGAGTCTCCCCAGGGGAGTCAGTCTTCGTCTTGAGTGGGGGCATTGCACTTGCGCTTTCCTCCCGAGCTGTAGCAGCAGTGTCACGCTTCCCTTCGCTTGGATCAAGGGATCTGTGGCTTTCCCTCGAGGCTTTCCCTCGAGGCTTTCCCTACAAGGCTTTCCCACAGTGGCTGTCCCACGAGCCACCTTGGTTTGAGTCGATCCTCGGCTTGAAAGTCGAGGCAGTGCAGGAAAACAGGTATCCCTGGAATGGACTGAGACATCTGGGGGACTCTGGGAATAGTGGCACGACCCTGGAGTTCCTCTCGCCTTTCCTGTGGAGAGCGCCTCCACTTGAGATGCGACGGGAATGCCGAGAATTCTTTCCCGACCACGCAGGGAAAGGATCCTCCTCTCGAGCTAGGAGGCGGACACGGGGCTCCCCTGGATGTGAGCAGAACTCTCGTGCTTCCTCTCGTGTGGAGACGGGTAAGTCGGGGAACTTCTTGAGTTGCAGCAAGGGTGTGAAGGACCCTTGGAAGTTCCAGATGTTAGATGTGATAAGCCTCGAGACGCCTCATTGGAAATGGGCCTCATCTCGCCTGGAGGGAGAACCTCCTGGAGTTTCTCGAGTTGCGACAGGTGCTCTCGACTTACGAAGGGGACCTCAGGGACCCGCTCTGGTGGCCTCAGGAAAGGCCAGTACCCTTGCGAGTTGCTCGGGATCCTCGCGGGATTCTTCTCCCGTCGATGCCGGGGCCTAAGACCTTGTGTGGAATCGGTGCCGGAACCTGAGGATTCCTCTCCAGTGCTGACATGGGATCTTGGGGTACTTCTGGAGTCTCCCCAGGGGAGTCAGTCCTCGTCTCGAGTGGGGCATGCACGTGCGATTTCCTCCCGAGCTGTAGAAGCCGTGTCACGCTACCCTTCGCGTGGATCAAGGGATCTGTGGCTTTCCCTCGAGGCCTTCCAGGAGGTTTTCCCATGAGGCTTTCCCACAGGTCTGTCCCACGTGCCACCGTGGTGTGAGTCGAACCTCGGCTTGAAATTCGAGGCAGTGCAGGGAAACAGGTTTCCCTGGAATGGACTGAGACACCTGGGGGACTCTGGTAATGGTGGCACGACCCTGGAGTTCCTCTTGCCTTACTTGTGGAGAGTCACGCCTCTTGAGATGCGACGGGAACGCCAGGAATTCTTTCCCGAGCACACAGGGAATGGATCCCTCCTCTCGAGCTAGGAGGCGGAAACGGGGCTCCTCTGGATGTGGGGCGGGAGTCTCGTGATTCCTCTCGAGTGGAGACGGATATGTCGGGGAACTTCTTGAGTTGCTGCAAGGGTGCGAAGGACCCCTTGGAAGTTCCAGAGGTTAGGTGTGATTAGCCTCGAATCGCCTCAGCGGAAATGGGCCTCATCTCGCCTGGAGGGACAACCTCCTGGATTTTCTCGAGTTGCGGCAGGTGCTCTCGACTTCGACGGGGACCTCAGGGACCCGCTCTGGTGGCCTCAGGAAAGGCCAGTTCCCCATGCGAGTATGCTCGGGGGCCTCTCGGGATTCCTCTCACGTCTATGCCGGGCTAAGACCTTGTGTGGAGTCCGGTGCCTGAACCTGGGGATTCCTCTCCAGTGCTGACATGGATCTTGGGGTACTTCTGTAGCATCCCCAGGGGAGTCAGTCGTCGTCTCGGAGTGGGGGCATCATGTGCGTTTTCCTCCCGAGCTGTAGCAGCAGTGTCACGCTTCCCTTCGCGTGGATCAATGCATCTGTGGCTTTCCCTCCAGGCTTTCCCACGAGGCTTTCCCACGAGGCTTTCCCACAAGGCTGTCCACGTGCCACCTTGGTGTGTGTCGATGTCGATCCTCGGCTTGAAAGTCGAGGCAGTGCAGGGAAAACAGGTTTCCCTGGAATGGACTGAGACATCTTGGAAACTCTGGGAATCGGTGGAACGACCCTGGAGTTCCTCTCGTCTTTCCTGTTGAGAGCGCCTCCTCTTGAGATGCGACGGGAAGGCCGGGAATTCCTTTGCCGACGACGAAGGGAAAGGATCCTCTTCTCGAGCTACGAGGCGGAAACGGGGCTTCGCTGGACATGGGCAGGACTCTCGTCCTTCCTCTCGAGTGGATATGGGTATGTCGGAGAACTTCTTGACTTGCAGCAAGGGTGTGAAGGACCCTTTGGAAATTCCAGAGTTTAGGTGTGATAGCCTCGAGACGCCTCAGCGGAAATGGGCCTCATCTCGCCTGGAGGGAGAACCTCCTGGATTTTCTCGAGTTGCGGCAGGTGCTCTCGAGTTATGTCGGAGACCTCAGGGACCCGCTCTGGTGACCTCAGGAAAGGCCAGTCCCCATGCGAGGTGCTAGGGGGCCCTCTCAGGATTCCTCTCCGGTCGATGCCGGGGCCTAAGACCTTGTGTGGAGTCGGGACCGGAACCTGAGGATTCCTCTCCAGTGCTGACATGGATCTTGGCGTACTTCTGGAGTCTCCCAAGCTTGCGTCAGTCCTCGCTCGAGTGGGTCATGCACGTGTGCTTTCGTCGGCGAGCGGTAGCAGCAGTGTCACGCTTCCCTTCTCGTGGATCAAGGAATCTGTGGCTTTCCCTGGAGTCTTTTCCATGAAGCTTTCCCACAGCGCTATTCCACTTGCCACCATGGTGTGAGTCGATCCTCGGCGTGAAAGTCGAACCAGTGCAGGGAAAACAGGAACCTCCTTCCCCACAGTAGGGGATACACTGTCCCCTTGGGCGGGTATCTCCAGGGCACTCGCGCTGGCGGGTTGCCCGCGGATGTGCGGGCCTCAGGCTCCACGTGAGAAAAGCCCCAAATGGCATTAGCTGCCAGTCCAGACGCTGGCCCCTCAGGTCTCTGGCCGGTGCCTTGGGCTCCAGGCAACTCAAAGCCCTTCGGCGGTGGCACTCTGGGACTGCTGTAGGGAAAGGATGCCAAGAGCCCACGGAGGAGTTGGGGAGGGGGCATGGGGGAAACGGAGGCGAGGACAGCGAGGCATCTAGGTGGAGGCGCTGGAGAGAGTGTCTGGTGTCCCGGAATGCCTCGGAGGAGCCAGCGGCGGACAGTCGAGGACGCAGGGACCTGTGGAATGTGAAAAGGCGGGAAATCCCAGAGCAAGGCAGGCTGGGAAAGGGGGCGTTGGTGGCCAATTCAAAGGGACCCTAGGGCGTTTCCTGGGCGGTGAGTTCCTTGGCACTGCTGAGGGCCCCTGATTGATCCACTCGGGGTTGAACCCACCCCCCGCTGCGAGGGAGGGCCACAAACCAAAGCCCCCGAACTGCCCGCCCACCCCAATGGGGATCTTGGCGGTCCAGGGCACAGCCGTTCCCGGGAAAAGCCCACTCGCTCCACGGGACTCCGTCCAGGTCTCTGCTTGGAAAAGAGGCCAGGGGCGGCCCCCTCCATCTACCCACCCAAACCCTATTGACGTCAATGGTGGCGGAGACGCCTCCCGTTCTCCAGAGTCCTGAGCTGCTGGGTCCCGCCCACTCGGCAGCAGTCTGCAGCGTGCCCGTGTGCCTCTCCCACCATGGCTTCGTCCGGCTCCTCCAGCACCTCAAGCGGAACGTTTGCCCTCGTCCCTGTGGTCGGATCACATCTCAGAGGATTTGCGGGTGGCCTGGGCAAGGGCTCTCGCGCAATGTGTTGACCCCCCTTCCACCCGAGAACGGCTGGGACTCATCAGCCAGGCCCGGGGTTCCGAGGCGTCAGGTGTGCCCAAATTCGAGAGGGCGTGGCATCGTTTGTTCATCTTGCTCCTTTGGCACACACATGGCTTCTCCGTTCTCTTTTTCTGGGAAGACAGTGTTGTTTCAGGGGCGTGCTGCGGGGGGCGGGGGCCGGGGTTGGGGGTGGTTGGAGCGGTGCTTTGGGCTGGGATGAGGCCCTTTATCCTCACATCTTCATGTGGGAATGGGAGTCGGGGAGCTCTGTGGCCTTGCTGCCTTCAGTGGCTTCCTCTGCACAGGGCCTAGTGGCTTCTGCCTTTTGTCAGGCGTTATGGGGTTTGGGCTTCCCTTTGGTGGCCTTGGCCTTTGCCTTGGCCTGGGCCTTGGCCTTGCCCTTGGCGTTGCCATTGCCCTTCCCTTGGTCTTGGCTTGGCCTTGCCCTGCCTTGAACTTGACTTGACCTTGACCTTGACCTTGACCTTGACTTGAACTTGACCTTGAACTTGACCTTGACCTTGAACTTGAACTTGACCTTGAAACTTGAACTTGAACTTGACCTTGAACTTGACTTTGAACTTGAACTTGACTTGACTTGAACTTGATCTTGACCTTGACATTGAACTTGAACTTGAACTTGACCTTAAACTTGAACTTGAACTTCAACTTGAACTTGAACTTGACCTTGACCTTGAACTTGACCTTGAACTTGAACTTCAACTTGAATTTGAACTTCAACTTGAACTTGTCCTTGACCTTGAACTTGAACTTGACCTTGACCTTGAACTTGAACTTCACTTTGAACTTGAACTTGAACTTGACCTTGAAGTTGACCCTGAACTTGACCTTGACCTTGAACTTGAAGTTGACCTTGAACTTGAACTTAAAAACTTTAAACTTCAACTTGATCTTGAGCTTGAAGTTGAACTTGAACTTGACCTTGACCTTGACTTTGAACTTGACTTGACCTTGACCAACAACGGGAGACCTCGAGATTTGCTCAGAGCACCGGAGGTCCAGAAGCAGGGCCTGTATCTCCCCTTTCCCTTTGTGATCATTGCAAAGACATTCCTAGCTGATAGCGGTAGTGCCCCTGAAGAAGCAAGCAGTGGAAGTGTGTTTGACACGACTGTGTGCCTTCCTGGCCTCAGCTCCACAAGGGGCCTTTCCTCTCGAAGTAGGCCCCATGTCCCCTTGGGGAGGGTGTCATGCCTCTTTTCTCCTCACTGCCAAAGGGTGGAGCCAAGCTCGCTCTGTCAGAGGTACAAAAACAGCAATTGATGGATTTTCAAGCTCTTGCTAGGCTGCACCTTTCAGGGCCCATTTTACTGAAAC
>NW_017191237.1:0-10876 GCF_001704415.2 Capra hircus
CTCCCGAAGCTGTAGCAGCAGTGTCACGCTTCTTGCGATTGATCATGGTATCAGTGGCTTTCCCTGAAGGCTTTCCCTCGAGGCTTTTCCACGAGGCTTCCCACAGGGCTGTCCACGTGCCACCGTGGTTGAGTCGATCCTCGCTTGAAAGTCGAGGCATTGCAGGGAAAACAAGTTTCCCTGGAATGGACTGAGACATCTGAGGAATCTGGGGATGGTGGCACGACCCTGGAGTTCCTCTGCCTTCCTGTGGAGAGGGCCTACTCTTGAGATGCGACGGGAATGTCGGAAATTCTTTCCCGACCACACAGGGAAAGGATCCCTTCTTTCGAGCTATGAGGTGGAAACGGGGCTCCTCCACATGTGGGAGGGACTCTCGTGCTTCCTCTCGAGTGGAGACGGGTATGTTGGGGACCTTCTTGAGTTGCAGCAAGGGTGTGAAGGACCCTTTGGCAGTTCTAGAGTTTAGGTGTGATTAGCCCCGAGATGCCTCAATGGAAATGGGCCTCATCTCGCCTGGAGGGGAGAAACTCCTGGATATTCTCGATTGTGGCAGTGCTCTCGACTTACGATGGGGACCTCAGGGACCCGCTCTGGTGGCCTCAGGAAATTCCAGCCCCATGCGAGTTGCTCGGAGCCTTCTCGGATTCCTCTCCCCGTCGATGCCGGGGGACTCAGACCTTACGTAGAGTCGGTGCCGTAACCTGCGATTCCTCTCCAGTGCTGACATAAATCTTGGTGTAGTGCTGGAGTCTCCCCAGGGGAGTAGGTCCTCGTCTCGGTTGAGGGCATGCACGTGCGCTTTCCTCCCCAGCTGTAGCAGCAGTGTCGCGCTTCCCTTCGAGTGGATCAAGGTATCTGTGGCTTTCCCTCGAGGCTTTCCCACGAGGCTTTCCCACGAGGCTTTGCCACAGGCGCTGTCCCACGTGCCACAGTGGTGTGAGTCGATCCTCGGCTTGAAAGTCGAGTCAGTGCGGGGAAACAGGTTTCCCTGGAATGGACTGAGACATCTGGGGGACTCGGAGAATGGTGGCATGTCCCTGGAGTTCCTCTCGCCTTTCCTGTGGAGAGCGCCTCCTCTTGAGATGCGACGGGAACGCCGGGAATTCTTTCCCGACCTCGCAGGGAAGGATCCCTCCTCTCGATCTATGAGACGGAAACGGGGCTCATCTGGATGTGGGCGGAACTATCGTGCTTCCTCTTAAGTGGAGACGGGTATGTCGGGAACTTCTTGATTTGCAGCAAGGGTGTGAAGGACCCTTTGGAAGTTCCAGAGTTTAAGTGTGCTTAGCCTTGAGATGTGTCAGCGGAAATAGGCTTCATTTTGCCTGGAGGGAGAACATTCTTGATTTTCTCCAGTTGCGGCAGGTGCTCTCGACTTACGACGGGGACCGCAGGGACCCGCTCTAGTGGCCTCAGGAAAGGCCAGTAAAGATCCAAGACAGCACTGGAGAGGGAGAGACATCACGAGAGGCTCCTGAGCAACTCGCATGGGGACTGGCCTTTCCTGAGGCACCAAAGCGGGTCCCTGACGTCCCCGTCTTAAGTCGAGAGCACCTGGCGCAACTCGAGAAAATCCAGGAGGTTCTCCCCTCCAGGCGAGATGAGACCCATTTGCGCTGAGGCATCTCGAGGCTAATCACACCTAACCTCTGGAACTTCCAAAGGGCCCTTCACACCATTGCTGCAACTCAAGAAGTTCCCCAACATACCCGTTTCCACTCGAAAGGAAGCACGAGTCCCGACCACAACCAGAAGTGCCCCGTTTCAGCTTCATAGCTCTAGAGGAGGGATCCTTTCCCTTCGTGGTCGGGAAAGAATTTCCGGCGTTCCCGTCGCATCTCAAGGAGAGGCGCTCTCCACAGGAAAGGCAAGAGGAACTCAGGGTCGTGCCACCATTCCAGAGCCCCCAGATGTCTCAGTCGATTCCAGGGAAACCTGTTTTCCCCGCAATGCCTCGACTTTCAAGCCGAGGATCGACTCAGACCTCGGTGGCACGTGGGACAGCCCTGTGAAAAGCCTAGTGGGAAAGCCTCGTGGGAAAGCCTACAGACAAAGCCACAGATCCCTGGATCCACGCAAAGGGAAGCGTGACACTGCTGCTAAAGCTCGGGAGGAAAGCGCACGTGCACGCCACACTCGCGACGAGGACTGACTCCCCTGGGAGACTCCAGAAATACCCCAAGATCCATGTCAGCACTGGGAGGAATCCTCAGGTTCCGGCACCGACTCAACACAAGATCTTAGGGCCCGGCATCGACGGAAGAGGAATCCCGAGAGGCCCCCGAGCAACTCGCATGGGGACTGGACTTTCCTGAGGCCACCAGAGCGGGTCCCTGAGGTCCCCGTCATAAGTCGAGAGCACCTGCCGCAACTCGAGAAAATCCAGGAGGTCCACCCTTCCAGGCGAGATGAGGCCCATTTCCGCTGAGGCTTCTCACGGCTAATCACACCTAACCTCTGGAAGTTCCAAAGGTCCTTCACACCCTTGCTGCAACTCAAGAAGTTCCCCGACATACCCGTCTCCACTCGAGAGGAAGCACGAGACTCCCGCCCACATCCAGAGGAGCCCCGTTTCCGCCTCCTAGCTCGAGAGGAGGGATCCTTCCCCTGCGTGGTCGGGATAGAATTCCCAGTGTTCCGTCACATCTAAAGAGGAGGCGCTCTCCACAGGAAAGGCGAGAGGAACTCCAGGGTCGTGCCACCATTCCCAGAGTCCCCCCAGATATCTCAGTCCATTCCAGGGAAACCTGTTTTCCCTACACTGCCTCGACTTTCAAGCTGAGCATCGAGTCACACCACGGTTGCACGTGGGACAGCCCTGTGGGAAAGCCTCGAGGGAAAGCCACAGATCCCTTGATCCACGCGAAGGGAAGCGCGACACTGCTGCTACAGCTCGGGAGGAAAGCGCAAGTGCATGCCCCCTCTCGAGACGAGGACTGACTCCCTTGGTCAGACTCCAGAAGTACCCCAACATCCATGTCAGCACTGGAGAGGAATGCTCAGGTTACAGCACCGATTCCACAGAAGATCTTAGGCCCCGGCATCGATGGGAGAGGAATCCCGAGAGGCCCCGTGCAACTCGCATGGGGCCTGGACTTTCCTGAGGCCACCAGAGCGGGTCCCTGAGGTCCCCGTCGTAAGTCGAGAGCACCTGCCGCAACTCGAGAAAATCCAGGGGGTTCTCCCCTCCAGGCAAAATGAGGCCCATTTCCGCTGAGGCGTCTCGAGGCTAATCACATCTAACATCTGGAACTTCCAAAGGGTCCTTCACACCCTTGCTGCAACTCAAGAAGTTCTCTGACATACCCGTCTCCACTCGAGAGAAGCACGAGAGTCCCGCCCACATCCAGAGGTGCCCCGTTTCCGCCTCCTAGCTCGAGAGGAGGGATCCTTTCCCTGCGTGTGGGGAAAGAATTCCCCGCGTTCCCGTCGCATCTCAAGAGGAGGCCACTTGCCAGGGTCCAGCCCCGGTGGATCCAGGGAATTCGAAGGGTGGACGGCGTTGGCGTGGAAAGACTTGTTTGTTTATTAATGTAAGATTAGATTAAGAAACTATAGTGTAATAAGAAGATTAAGTGGAGGAAGAGGGCTGAATAGCTTGGTTTTCGCGGAAGGCCATTAAAATTCCAGACAAGGAATTTGCACCATCTACGTTTGGCCACCGGCGCCCGCTTGAATATCTAAGGGTGCCTCGCCTTAAGCTCCCTTTCGTGCGGGTCTTAACAGCCGGGGCAAGTAAGTAGACCTGGCGAGCCTCCGCGCTCCAGATGGAGATTCAGCCTGAAGTTAAAGTAAAGAGCAGAGAGAGGGAAGGGGAGAGACGAAGAGAGAGAGTGGAGACATGGGGGAGCCAGAGTCCCAAGAAACTAGGCCGAGAGACTAGTTCGAGAAACTGTTCCAATCCTTTATTGTTCAGAAGGCCTTTTATACTTTTGGATAAAACATGGAGATCAATGGGTAACACAGAATTATGTAGCGTTCGCAGCCCAGACTCTTTCCTATACATCATTATGTATACAAAAGGTCTCAGGTGATTTACATTATCTTCTGGCCAAGAGGCTTGTTAACACTTTTTAGCTCTCTTCCTTAATGAATGTTAATTTTGTTTTTCCCTGAAGTGTTTTTTTTAATCTGCATCTCCTTAAAGCATTAAAGTTACATCTCTATAGAACAAAGGTGCAGTGGGATATAACAAAGAAGGTACTTAACTCAAGGATCTAATGTTGCTAATACTAGGTCTACTGCTTGTTTTTCTATATACCAACTATACCTAAAAATCAAGGATATGAAAATTTGGCAGCAAGCATTGACTCAACAAATGAAACTTTTAATCAGTCCTATTCTAAAGATTTTGACTCCTCGGAAGCCCCTACATTCCTAGGAGGTTTTAAGCTTCCTGTGCCTCCTGCGGTCAGGAGGCCTCAAACAAACACACTTGCAGAGTCCTGCAGGCAGGCTAGAAAGCCATCGGAGGGGTTTTTTGGATTGAAACACTCTTTCAAATGCAGAAGACTAAAGCCCTGAATTGACTTTTTCCAGAAAATGTCAGAAGAGTGGAAAAGCAGAGCACAAAAGCCGGCAGATTTTCTTGGGGTACATGCTTAGGAATTTCCAGAGGGGCCCCTGAAATCTGAGCACGCCTTGCGTATGTCAGCTTCCTTCCTCATGACCTTGTCACGGGCGGGATTCCTCACAATGGCTTCTGGCAGGCGCTCTCCACAGGAAAGGCGAGAGGAACTCCAGGGTCGTGCCACCATTCCCAGAGTCCCCCAGATGTCTCAGTCCATTCCAGGGAAACCAGTTTTCCCTGCACTGCCTCGACTTTCAACCCGAGGATCGACTCACACCACGGTGGCACGTGGGACAGCCCTGTGGGAAAGCCTCGTGGGAAAGCCTCCTGGGAAAGACTCGAGGGAAAGCTACAGATCCCTTGATCCACGCGAAGGGAAGCGAGACACTGCTGCTACAGCTCGGGAGGAAAGCGCACTTCATGCCCCACTCGAGACGAGGACTGACTCCCCTGGGGAGACTCCAGAAGTCCCGAAAGATCCATGTCAGCACTGGAGAGGAATCCTCAGGTTCCGGCACTGACTCCACACAAGGTCTTAGGCCCCGGCATAGACGGGAGAGGAATCCCGAGAGGCCCCCGAGCAACTCGCATGGGGTCTGGCCTTTCCTGAGGCCACCAGAGCGGGTCACTGAGGTCCCCGTCATAAGTCGAGAGCACCTGCCGCAACTCGAGAAAATCCAGGAGGTTCTCCCCTCCAGGCGAGATGAGGCCCATTTCCGCTGAGGCGGCTCGAGGCTAATCACACCTAATCTCTGGAACTTCCAAAGGGTCCTTCACACCCTTGCTGCAACTCAAGAAGTTCCCCGACATACCCGTCTCCACTCGAGAGGAAGCACGAGAGTCCCGCCCACATCCAGAGGAGTCCCGTTTCCGCCTCCTAGCTCGAGAGGAGGGATCCTTTCCCTGCGTGGTCGGGAAAGAATTCCCGGCGTTCCCGTCGCATCTCAAGAGGAGGCGCTCTCCACAGGAAAGGCGAGAGGAACTCCTGGGTCGTGCCACCATTCCCAGAGTCCCCCAGATATCTCAGTCCATTCCAGGGAAACCTATTTTCCCTGCACTGCCTCGACTTTCAAGCCGAGGATCGACTCACACCACGGTGGCACGTGGGACAGCCCTGTGGAAAGACTCGTGGGAAAGCCTCGAGGGAAAGCCACAGATCCCTTGATCCACGCGAAGGGAAGCGTGACACTGCTGCTACAACTCGGGAGGAAATCTCACGTGCATGCCCCCACTCGAGACGAGGACTGACTCCCCTGGGTAGGCTCCAGAAGTTCCCCAAGATCCATGTCGGCACTGGAGAGGAATCCTCAGTTTCCGGCACCGACTCCACACAAGCTTAGCCCCGGCATCAAAGGGAGAGGAATCGCGAGAAGCCCCGGAGCAACTCGCATGGGGACTGGCTTTCCTGAGGCCACCAGACCGGGTCGCTGAGTCCCCGTCGTAATTCGAAAGCACCTGCCGCAACTAGAGAGAATCCAGGAGGTTCTCCCCCTCCAGGCGAGATGAGGCCCATTTCCGCTGAGGCGTCTCGAGGCTAATCACACCCAACCTCTGGAACTCCAAAGGGTCCTTCACACCCTTGCTGCACCTCAAGAAGTTCCCCGACATACTCGTCTCCACTCGAGAGAAAGCACGAGAATCCCGCCCAAATCCAGAGGAGCCCCGTTTCCGCCTCATAGCTCGAGAGGAGGGATCCTTTCCCTACGTGGTCGGGACAGAATTCCCGGCGTTCCCGTCGCAACTCAAGAGGAGGCACTCTCCACAGGAAAGGCGAGAGGAATTCCAGGGTCGTGTCACCATTCCCAGAGTCCCCCAGAGATCTCCGTCCATTCCAGGGAAACCTGTTTTCCCTGCACTGCCTCGACTTTCAAACCGAGGATCGACTCACACAACGGTTGCACGTGGGACAGACCAGTGGGAAAGCTTCGTGGGAAAGCCTCGAGGGAAAGCCACAGATCCCTTGATCCACGCGAAGGGAAACGTGACACTGCCACTACAGCTCGGGAGGAAATTGCACCTGCATGACCCCAATGGAGACGAGTACTCACTCCCCTGGGGAGACTCCAGATGTACCCCAAGATCCATGTCAGCACGGGAGAGGAATCTTAAGGTTCCGGCACCGACTCCACACAAGGTCTTAGGCCCCGCCATCGACGGGAGAGGAATACCGAGAGGCCCGCGAGCAACTCGCATGGGGACTGGCCTTTACTGAGGCCACCAGAGCGGGTCTCTGAGGTCCCCGACCTAAGTCGAGAGCACCTGCCGCAACTCGAGAAAATCCAGGAGGTTCTCCCCTCCAGAAGAGATGAGGCCCATTTCCGCTGAGGCGTCTCAAAGGCTAATCACACCTAACCTCTGGAACTTCCAAAGGGTCCTTCACACCCTTGCTGCAACTCAGGAAGTTCCCCTACATACCCGTCTCCACTTGAGAGGAAGCACGAATGTCCCGCCCACATCCAGAGGAGACCCTCTCCTCCTCCTAGCTCGAGAGGAGCGATCCTTTCCCTCCGTGGTCGGGAAAGAATTCCCGGCGTTCCCGTCGCATCTCAAGAGGAGGCACTCTCCACGGGAAAGGCGAGAGGAACTCCAGGGTCATGCCACCATTCCCAGAGTCCTCCAGATGTCTAAGTCCATTCAAGGGAAACCTGTTTTCCCTGCACTGTTTCCTGCGGACTTTCAAGCAAGAGGATGGACTCACACCACGGTGCCTCGTGGGACAGTCCTGTGGGAAAGCCTCCTGGGAAAGCCTCCTGGGAAAGCCTCGAGGGAAAGCCACAGATCCCTTGATCCACGCGAAGGGAAGCGTTACACTGCTGCTACAGCTCGAGAGTAAAGCGCACTTGTATGCCCCCCACTCGAGACGAGGACTGACTCCACTGGGGAGAGTCCAGAAGTTCCCCAATATCCATTTCAGCACTGCAGGAGGAATCCTCATGTTCCGGAAACGGACTCCACACAATGTCTTAGGCCCCGGCATCGACGGGAGAAGAATCCCGAGAGGCCACAGAAAACTCGCATGGGGACTGGCCTTTCCTGAGGCCACCAGAGCGGGTCCCTGAGGTCCCCGTTGTTAGTCGAGAGCACCTGCCGCAACTCGAGAAAATCCAGGAGGTTCTCCCTCCAGGCGAGATGAGGCCCATTTCCGCTGAGGGCGTCTCGAGAGTAATCACACCTAACCTCTTGAACTTCCAAAGGGTCCTTCACACCCTTGCTGCAACTCAAGAAGTTCCCCAACATTCCCGTCTCCACTCGAGAGGAAGCACGAGAGTCCCGCCCACATCCAGAGGAGCCCCGTTTCCGCCTCCTAGCTCGAGAGGAGGGATCCTTTCCCTGCGTGGTCGGCAAAGAATTCCCGGCGTTCCCATCTCATCTCAAGAGGAGGCGCTCTCCACAGGAAAGGCGAGAGGAACTCCAGGGTCGTGCCACCATTCCCAGAGTCCCCCAGATGTCTCAGTCCAATCCAGGGAAACCTGTTTTCCCTGCACTGCCTCGACATTCAAGCTGAGGATCGACTCACACCACGGAGGCAAGTGGGACAGCCCTGTGGGAAACCCTCGCGGAAAGCCTAGTGGGAAAGCCTCGAGGGAAAGCCACAGATCCCTTGATCCACCCGAAGGGAAGCGTGACACTGCTTCTACAGCTCGGGAAAAGCGCACGTGCATGCCCCCACTCGAGACGAGGACTGACTCCCCTGGGGAGACTCCAGAAGTACCCCAAGATCCATGTCAGCACTGGAGAGGAATCCTCAGGTTCCGGCACCGACACCACACATGGTCTTGTGCCCCGTCATCGATGGGAGAATATCCGGAGACACCCCCGAGCAACTCGCATGGGGACTGGCCTTCCCTGAGGCCCCACACACCGGGTCCCTTAGGTCCCCGTCGTAACTCGAAAGCACCTGCCCCAACTCGAGAGAATCCAGGAGGTTCTCCCGTCCAGGCGAAATGATGCCCATTTCCGTTGAGGCATCTCGAGGCTAATCACACCTAACGTCTGGAACTTCCAGAGGGTCCTTCACACCCTTGCTGCACCTCAAGAAGTTCCCCGACATACTCGTCTCCACTCGAGAGAAAGCACGAGAATCCCCCACATCCAGAGGAGCCCCGTTTCTGCTCATAGCTCGAGAGGAGGGATCCTTTCCCTGCGTGGTTGGGACAGAATTCCCGGCGTTCCCGTCGCATCTCAAGAGAGGCACTCTCCACAGGAAAGACGAGAGGAATTCCAGGTTCGTGTCACCATTCGCAGAGTCCCCCAGATATCTCAGTCCATTCCAGGGAATCTGTTTTCCCTGCACTGCCTCGACTTTCAAGCCGAGGATCGACTCACACAACGGTGGACGTGGGACAAACCATGGGAAAGCCTCGTGGGAAAGCCTCGAGGGAAGGCTTCGAGGAAAGCCACAGATCCCTTGATCCACGCGAAGGGAAACGTGACACTGCCGCTAGAGCTCGGGAGGAAATGGCACCCTGCATGCCCCCAATGGAGACGAGTACTGACTTCCCTGGGGAGACTCCAGAAGTACCCCAAGATGCATGTCAGCACGGAGAGGAATCTTAAGTTTCCGGCACCGACTCCACACAAGGTCTTAGGCCCCGGAATCGAGGGGAGAGGAATCCCGAGAGGCCCCCGAGCAACTCGCATGGGGACTGGCCTTTCCTGAGGCCACCAGAGAGGGTCCATGAGGTCCCCGTCGTAAGTCGAGAGCACCTGCCGCAACTCGAGAAAATCCAGGAGGTTCTCCCCTCCAGGCGAGATGAGGCCCATTTCCGCTGAGGCGTCTCGAGGCTAATCACACCTAACCTCTGGAACTTCCAAAGGGTCCTTCACACCCTTGCTGCAACTCATGAAGTTCCCGACATACCGTCTCCACTCGAGAGGAAGCACGAGAGTCCCGCCCACATCCAGAGGAGCCCCGTTTCCGCCTGATAGATCCAGAGGAGGGATCCTTTCCCTGCGTGGTCGGGAAAGAATTCCCGGCGTTCCCGCGCATCTCAAGAGGAGGCGCTCTCCACAGGAAAGGCAAGAGGAACTCGAGGGTCGTGCCACCATTCCCAGAGTCCGCCAGAAAATTCCTTGTCGGGAATTTTATTGGCCTTCCGCGTAAACCTAGCTATTCAGCCTTTTTCCTCCAGTTAATCTTCTTACTACCCTATAATTTCTTAATCTAATCTTACATTAATAAATACACAAGACTTCCACGTCATCGCCGTCCATCTGTCGAATTCCCTGGATACAGCGGGCTGGACACCGGCACACTGAGATATCTGGGGACTCTTGGAATGATGGCACGACACTGGAGTTTCTCTCGCCTTTCCTGTGGAGAGCGCCTCCTCATGAGATGCGACGGGAACACCGGGAATTCTTTCCGGAACATACAGGGAAAGGATACCTGACGCGAGGTACGAGGCGGAAACGGGGCTCCTCTGCATGTGGCGGGACTCTCGTGCTTCCTCTCGAGTGGAGTCAGGTATGTTGGGGAACTTCTTGAGTTGTAGCAAGTGTGTGAAGGACCCTTTGGAAGTTCCAGAGGTTAGGTATGATTAGCTCCAGACGCCTCAGAGGAAAAGGGCCTCATCTCGGCCTGGAGGGGAGAACCTCCTGGATTTTCTCGAGTTGCGGCTTGTGCTTTCGACTTACGACGGGACCTCAGGGACCCGCTCTGGTGTCCTCAGGAAAGGCCAGTCCCCATGCGAGTTGCTCGGGGGCCTCTTGGATTCCTCTCCCTTCGACGCCGGGGGGCCTAGGACCTTGTGTGGAGTCGGTGCCGGAACCTGAGGATTCCTCTCCAGTGCTGACATGCATCTTGCGGTACTTCTGGAGTCTCCCCAGGGAAGTCAGTCCTCGTCTCGAGTGGGGCATGCACGTTCGCTTTCCTCCCGAGCTGTAGCAGAACTGTCACGCTTCCCTTCGCGTGGATCAAGGGATCTGTGGCTTTCCTCTAGGCTTTCCACGAGCTTTCCCACGAGGCTTTCCCACAGGGCTGTCCTACGTGCCACCGTGGTGTGAGTCCATCCTCGCTTGAAAGTCGAGGCAGTGCAGGGAAAACAGGTTTCCCTGGAATGCACTGAGAGATCTGGGGGACTCTGGGAATGCTGGCACGACCCTGGAGTTCCTCTCGCCTTTCCTGTGGAGAGCGCCTCCTCTTGAGATGAGACGGAAACGCCGGGAGTTCTTTCCCGACCATGCAGGGAAAGGATCCCTCCTCTCGAGCTAGGAGGCGGAAATGGGGCTCCTCTGGATGTGGGCGACTCTCGTTCTTCCTCTCGAGTGTGGAGAGGGGTATGTCGGGATCTTCTTGAGTTG